>NC_079196.1:14418173-14513814 GCF_029499605.1 Hyla sarda | reverse complement strand
TGTGTGCAGAGCGCTGTGTTGTATATGTTGTATGCAGAGCGCTGTGTTGTATATGTTGTGCTGTGTGCAGAGCGCAGTGTTGTATATGTTGTGCTGTGTGCAGAGCGCAGTGTTGTATATGTTGTGCTGTGTGCAGAGCGCAGTGTTGTATATGTATATGCTGTGTGCAGAGCGCAGTGTTGTAAATGTTGTGCTGTATGCAGAGCGCTGTGTTGTATATGTTGTGCTGTATGCAGAGCGCAGTGTTGTATATGTTGTGCTGTATGCAGAGCGCTGTGTTGTATATGTTGTGCTGTGTGCAGAGCGCTGTGTTGTATATGTTGTGCTGTGTGCAGAGCGCAGTGTTGTATATGTTGTGCTGTGTGCAGAGCGCAGTGTCGTATATGCTGTGTGCAGAGCGCTGTGTTGTATATGTTGTGCTGTGTGCAGAGCGCAGTGTCGTATATGCTGTGTGCAGAGCGCAGTGTTGTATATGTTGTGCTGTGTGCAGAGCGCAGTGTTGTATATGTTGTGCTGTGTGCAGAGCGCAGTGTTGTATATGTTGTGCTGTGTGCAGAGCGCAGTGTTGTATATGTTGTGCTGTGTGCAGAGCGCAGTGTTGTATATGTTGTGCTGTGTGCAGAGCGCAGTGTCGTATATGTTGTGCTGTGTGCAGAGCGCAGTGTTGTATATGTTGTGCTGTATGCAGAGCGCAGTGTTGTATATGTTGTGCTGTGTGCAGAGCGCAGTGTTGTATATGTTGTGCTGTGTGCAGAGCGCAGTGTTGTATATGTTGTGCTGTGTGCAGAGCGCAGTGTTGTATATGTTGTGCTGTATGCAGAGCGCAGTGTTGTATATGTTGTGCTGTATGCAGAGCGCAGTGTTGTATATGTTGTGCTGTGTGCAGAGCGCAGTGTTGTATATGTTGTGCTGTGTGCAGAGCGCAGTGTTGTATATGTTGTGCTGTGTGCAGAGCGCTGTGTTGTATATGTTGTGCTGTATGCAGAGCGCAGTGTTGTATATGTTGTGCTGTATGCAGAGCGCTGTGTTGTATATGTTGTGCTGTGTGCAGAGCGCTGTGTTGTATATGTTGTGCTGTGTGCAGAGCGCAGTGTTGTATATGTTGTGCTGTGTGCAGAGCGCAGTGTCGTATATGCTGTGTGCAGAGCGCTGTGTTGTATATGTTGTGCTGTGTGCAGAGCGCAGTGTCGTATATGCTGTGTGCAGAGCGCAGTGTTGTATATGTTGTGCTGTGTGCAGAGCGCAGTGTTGTATATGTTGTGCTGTGTGCAGAGCGCAGTGTTGTATATGTTGTGCTGTGTGCAGAGCGCAGTGTTGTATATGTTGTGCTGTGTGCAGAGCGCAGTGTTGTATATGTTGTGCTGTGTGCAGAGCGCAGTGTCGTATATGTTGTGCTGTGTGCAGAGCGCAGTGTTGTATATGTTGTGCTGTATGCAGAGCGCAGTGTTGTATATGTTGTGCTGTGTGTAGAGCGCAGTGTTGTATATGTTGTGCTGTGTGCAGAGCGCAGTGTTGTATATGTTGTGCTGTGTGCAGAGCGCAGTGTTGTATATGTTGTGCTGTGTGCAGAGCGCTGTGTTGTATATGTTGTGCTGTGTGCAGAGCGCAGTGTTGTATATGTTGTGCTGTGTGCAGAGCGCAGTGTTGTATATGTTGTGCTGTATGCAGAGCGCAGTGTTGTATATGTTGTGCTGTGTGCAGAGCGCAGTGTTGTATATGTTGTGCTGTGTGCGGAGCGCTGTGTTGTATATGTTGTGCTGTGTGCAGAGCGCAGTGTTGTATATGTTGTGCTGTGTGCAGAGCGCTGTGTTGTATATGTTGTGCTGTGTGCAGAGCGCAGTGTTGTATATGTTGTGCTGTGTGCAGAGCGCAGTGTTGTATATGTTGTGCTGTATGCAGAGCGCAGTGTTGTATATGTTGTGCTGTATGCAGAGCGCAGTGTTGTATATGTTGTGCTGTGTGCAGAGCGCAGTGTCGTATATGTTGTGCTGTGTGCAGAGCGCAGTGTCGTATATGCTGTGTGCAGAGCGCTGTGTTGTATATGTTGTATGCAGAGCGCTGTGTTGTATATGTTGTGCTGCTTGCAGAGCGCAGTGTTGTATATGTTGTGCTGTGTGTAGACCGCAGTGTTGTATATGTTGTGCTGTGTGCAGAGCGCAGTGTTGTATATGTTGTGCTGTGTGCAGAGCGCAGTGTTGTATATGTTGTGCTGTGTACAGAGCGCAGTGTTGTATATGTTGTGCTGTATGCAGAGCGCAGTGTTGTATATGTTGTGCTGTGTGCAGAGCACAGTGTTGTATATGTTGTGCTGTGTGCAGAGCGCAGTGTTGTATATGTTGTGCTGTGTGCAGAGCGCAGTGTTGTATATGTATATGCTGTGTGCAGAGCGCAGTGTTGTATATGTTGTGCTGTATGCAGAGCGCTGTGTTGTATATGTTGTGCTGTATGCAGAGCGCAGTGTTGTATATGTTGTGCTGTATGCAGAGCGCAGTGTTGTATATGTTGTGCTGTGTGCAGAGCGCAGTGTCGTATATGTTGTGCTGTGTGCAGAGCGCTGTGTTGTATATGTTGTATGCAGAGCGCTGTGTTGTATATGTTGTGCTGTGTGCAGAGCGCAGTGTTGTATATGTTGTGCTGTGTGCAGAGCGCAGTGTTGTATATGTTGTGCTGTGTGCAGAGCGCAGTGTTGTATATGTTGTGCTGTGTGCAGAGCGCAGTGTTGTATATGTATATGCTGTGTGCAGAGCGCAGTGTTGTATATGTTGTGCTGTATGCAGAGCGCTGTGTTGTATATGTTGTGCTGTATGCAGAGCGCAGTGTTGTATATGTTGTGCTGTATGCAGAGCGCTGTGTTGTATATGTTGTGCTGTGTGCAGAGCGCTGTGTTGTATATGTTGTGCTGTGTGCAGAGCGCAGTGTTGTATATGTTGTGCTGTGTGCAGAGCGCAGTGTCGTATATGCTGTGTGCAGAGCGCTGTGTTGTATATGTTGTGCTGTGTGCAGAGCGCAGTGTCGTATATGCTGTGTGCAGAGCGCAGTGTTGTATATGTTGTGCTGTGTGCAGAGCGCAGTGTTGTATATGTTGTGCTGTGTGCAGAGCGCAGTGTTGTATATGTTGTGCTGTGTGCAGAGCGCAGTGTTGTATATGTTGTGCTGTGTGCAGAGCGCAGTGTTGTATATGTTGTGCTGTGTGCAGAGCGCAGTGTTGTATATGTTGTGCTGTGTGCAGAGCGCAGTGTCGTATATGTTGTGCTGTGTGCAGAGCGCAGTGTTGTATATGTTGTGCTGTATGCAGAGCGCAGTGTTGTATATGTTGTGCTGTGTGCAGAGCGCAGTGTTGTATATGTTGTGCTGTGTGCAGAGCGCAGTGTTGTATATGTTGTGCTGTGTGCAGAGCGCAGTGTTGTATATGTTGTGCTGTATGCAGAGCGCAGTGTTGTATATGTTGTGCTGTATGCAGAGCGCAGTGTTGTATATGTTGTGCTGTGTGCAGAGCGCAGTGTTGTATATGTTGTGCTGTGTGCAGAGCGCAGTGTTGTATATGTTGTGCTGTGTGCAGAGCGCTGTGTTGTATATGTTGTGCTGTATGCAGAGCGCAGTGTTGTATATGTTGTGCTGTATGCAGAGCGCTGTGTTGTATATGTTGTGCTGTGTGCAGAGCGCTGTGTTGTATATGTTGTGCTGTGTGCAGAGCGCAGTGTTGTATATGTTGTGCTGTGTGCAGAGCGCAGTGTCGTATATGCTGTGTGCAGAGCGCTGTGTTGTATATGTTGTGCTGTGTGCAGAGCGCAGTGTCGTATATGCTGTGTGCAGAGCGCAGTGTTGTATATGTTGTGCTGTGTGCAGAGCGCAGTGTTGTATATGTTGTGCTGTGTGCAGAGCGCAGTGTTGTATATGTTGTGCTGTATGCAGAGCGCAGTGTTGTATATGTTGTGCTGTATGCAGAGCACTGTGTTGTATATGTTGTGCTGTGTGCAGAGCGCAGTGTTGTATATGTTGTGCTGTGTGCAGAGCGCAGTGTCGTATATGCTGTGTGCAGAGCGCTGTGTTGTATATGTTGTGCTGTGTGCAGAGCGCAGTGTCGTATATGCTGTGTGCAGAGCGCAGTGTTGTATATGTTGTGCTGTGTGCAGAGCGCAGTGTTGTATATGTTGTGCTGTGTGCAGAGCGCAGTGTTGTATATGTTGTGCTGTGTGCAGAGCGCTGTGTTGTATATGTTGTGCTGTATGCAGAGCGCAGTGTTGTATATGTTGTGCTGTGTGCAGAGCGCAGTGTTGTATATGTTGTGCTGTGTGCAGAGCGCTGTGTTGTATATGTTGTGCTGTGTGCAGAGCGCAGTGTTGTATATGTTGTGCTGTGTGCAGAGCGCAGTGTTGTATATGTTGTGCTGTATGCAGAGCGCAGTGTTGTATATGTTGTGCTGTGTGCAGAGCGCAGTGTTGTATATGTTGTGCTGTGTGCAGAGCGCTGTGTTGTATATGTTGTGCTGTGTGCAGAGCGCAGTGTTGTATATGTTGTGCTGTGTGCAGAGCGCAGTGTTGTATATGTTGTGCTGTGTGCAGAGCGCTGTGTTGTATATGTTGTGCTGTGTGCAGAGCGCAGTGTTGTATATGTTGTGCTGTGTGCAGAGCGCAGTGTTGTATATGTATATGCTGTGTGCAGAGCGCAGTGTTGTATATGTTGTGCTGTATGCAGAGCGCTGTGTTGTATATGTTGTGCTGTATGCAGAGCGCAGTGTTGTATATGTTGTGCTGTATGCAGAGCGCAGTGTTGTATATGTTGTGCTGTGTGCAGAGCGCAGTGTCGTATATGTTGTGCTGTGTGCAGAGCGCAGTGTCGTATATGCTGTGTGCAGAGCGCTGTGTTGTATATGTTGTATGCAGAGCGCTGTGTTGTATATGTTGTGCTGTGTGCAGAGCGCAGTGTTGTATATGTTGTGCTGTGTGCAGAGCGCAGTGTTGTATATGTTGTGCTGTGTGCAGAGCGCAGTGTTGTATATGTATATGCTGTGTGCAGAGCGCAGTGTTGTAAATGTTGTGCTGTATGCAGAGCGCTGTGTTGTATATGTTGTGCTGTATGCAGAGCGCAGTGTTGTATATGTTGTGCTGTATGCAGAGCGCTGTGTTGTATATGTTGTGCTGTGTGCAGAGCGCTGTGTTGTATATGTTGTGCTGTGTGCAGAGCGCAGTGTTGTATATGTTGTGCTGTGTGCAGAGCGCAGTGTCGTATATGCTGTGTGCAGAGCGCTGTGTTGTATATGTTGTGCTGTGTGCAGAGCGCAGTGTCGTATATGCTGTGTGCAGAGCGCAGTGTTGTATATGTTGTGCTGTGTGCAGAGCGCAGTGTTGTATATGTTGTGCTGTGTGCAGAGCGCAGTGTTGTATATGTTGTGCTGTGTGCAGAGCGCAGTGTTGTATATGTTGTGCTGTGTGCAGAGCGCAGTGTTGTATATGTTGTGCTGTGTGCAGAGCGCAGTGTCGTATATGTTGTGCTGTGTGCAGAGCGCAGTGTTGTATATGTTGTGCTGTATGCAGAGCGCAGTGTTGTATATGTTGTGCTGTGTGCAGAGCGCAGTGTTGTATATGTTGTGCTGTGTGCAGAGCGCAGTGTTGTATATGTTGTGCTGTGTGCAGAGCGCAGTGTTGTATATGTTGTGCTGTATGCAGAGCGCAGTGTTGTATATGTTGTGCTGTATGCAGAGCGCAGTGTTGTATATGTTGTGCTGTGTGCAGAGCGCAGTGTTGTATATGTTGTGCTGTGTGCAGAGCGCAGTGTTGTATATGTTGTGCTGTGTGCAGAGCGCTGTGTTGTATATGTTGTGCTGTATGCAGAGCGCAGTGTTGTATATGTTGTGCTGTATGCAGAGCGCTGTGTTGTATATGTTGTGCTGTGTGCAGAGCGCTGTGTTGTATATGTTGTGCTGTGTGCAGAGCGCAGTGTTGTATATGTTGTGCTGTGTGCAGAGCGCAGTGTCGTATATGCTGTGTGCAGAGCGCTGTGTTGTATATGTTGTGCTGTGTGCAGAGCGCAGTGTCGTATATGCTGTGTGCAGAGCGCAGTGTTGTATATGTTGTGCTGTGTGCAGAGCGCAGTGTTGTATATGTTGTGCTGTGTGCAGAGCGCAGTGTTGTATATGTTGTGCTGTGTGCAGAGCGCAGTGTTGTATATGTTGTGCTGTGTGCAGAGCGCAGTGTTGTATATGTTGTGCTGTGTGCAGAGCGCAGTGTCGTATATGTTGTGCTGTGTGCAGAGCGCAGTGTTGTATATGTTGTGCTGTATGCAGAGCGCAGTGTTGTATATGTTGTGCTGTGTGTAGAGCGCAGTGTTGTATATGTTGTGCTGTGTGCAGAGCGCAGTGTTGTATATGTTGTGCTGTGTGCAGAGCGCAGTGTTGTATATGTTGTGCTGTGTGCAGAGCGCTGTGTTGTATATGTTGTGCTGTGTGCAGAGCGCAGTGTTGTATATGTTGTGCTGTGTGCAGAGCGCAGTGTTGTATATGTTGTGCTGTATGCAGAGCGCAGTGTTGTATATGTTGTGCTGTGTGCAGAGCGCAGTGTTGTATATGTTGTGCTGTGTGCGGAGCGCTGTGTTGTATATGTTGTGCTGTGTGCAGAGCGCAGTGTTGTATATGTTGTGCTGTGTGCAGAGCGCAGTGTTGTATATGTTGTGCTGTGTGCAGAGCGCTGTGTTGTATATGTTGTGCTGTGTGCAGAGCGCAGTGTTGTATATGTTGTGCTGTGTGCAGAGCGCAGTGTTGTATATGTTGTGCTGTATGCAGAGCGCAGTGTTGTATATGTTGTGCTGTATGCAGAGCGCAGTGTTGTATATGTTGTGCTGTGTGCAGAGCGCAGTGTCGTATATGTTGTGCTGTGTGCAGAGCGCAGTGTCGTATATGCTGTGTGCAGAGCGCTGTGTTGTATATGTTGTATGCAGAGCGCTGTGTTGTATATGTTGTGCTGCTTGCAGAGCGCAGTGTTGTATATGTTGTGCTGTGTGTAGACCGCAGTGTTGTATATGTTGTGCTGTGTGCAGAGCGCAGTGTTGTATATGTTGTGCTGTGTGCAGAGCGCAGTGTTGTATATGTTGTGCTGTGTACAGAGCGCAGTGTTGTATATGTTGTGCTGTATGCAGAGCGCAGTGTTGTATATGTTGTGCTGTGTGCAGAGCACAGTGTTGTATATGTTGTGCTGTGTGCAGAGCGCAGTGTTGTATATGTTGTGCTGTGTGCAGAGCGCAGTGTTGTATATGTATATGCTGTGTGCAGAGCGCAGTGTTGTATATGTTGTGCTGTATGCAGAGCGCTGTGTTGTATATGTTGTGCTGTATGCAGAGCGCAGTGTTGTATATGTTGTGCTGTATGCAGAGCGCAGTGTTGTATATGTTGTGCTGTGTGCAGAGCGCAGTGTCGTATATGTTGTGCTGTGTGCAGAGCGCTGTGTTGTATATGTTGTATGCAGAGCGCTGTGTTGTATATGTTGTGCTGTGTGCAGAGCGCAGTGTTGTATATGTTGTGCTGTGTGCAGAGCGCAGTGTTGTATATGTTGTGCTGTGTGCAGAGCGCAGTGTTGTATATGTTGTGCTGTGTGCAGAGCGCAGTGTTGTATATGTATATGCTGTGTGCAGAGCGCAGTGTTGTATATGTTGTGCTGTATGCAGAGCGCTGTGTTGTATATGTTGTGCTGTATGCAGAGCGCAGTGTTGTATATGTTGTGCTGTATGCAGAGCGCTGTGTTGTATATGTTGTGCTGTGTGCAGAGCGCTGTGTTGTATATGTTGTGCTGTGTGCAGAGCGCAGTGTTGTATATGTTGTGCTGTGTGCAGAGCGCAGTGTCGTATATGCTGTGTGCAGAGCGCTGTGTTGTATATGTTGTGCTGTGTGAAGAGCGCAGTGTCGTATATGCTGTGTGCAGAGCGCAGTGTTGTATATGTTGTGCTGTGTGCAGAGCGCAGTGTTGTATATGTTGTGCTGTGTGCAGAGCGCAGTGTTGTATATGTTGTGCTGTGTGCAGAGCGCAGTGTTGTATATGTTGTGCTGTGTGCAGAGCGCAGTGTTGTATATGTTGTGCTGTGTGCAGAGCGCAGTGTTGTATATGTTGTGCTGTGTGCAGAGCGCAGTGTCGTATATGTTGTGCTGTGTGCAGAGCGCAGTGTTGTATATGTTGTGCTGTATGCAGAGCGCAGTGTTGTATATGTTGTGCTGTGTGCAGAGCGCAGTGTTGTATATGTTGTGCTGTGTGCAGAGCGCAGTGTTGTATATGTTGTGCTGTGTGCAGAGCGCAGTGTTGTATATGTTGTGCTGTATGCAGAGCGCAGTGTTGTATATGTTGTGCTGTATGCAGAGCGCAGTGTTGTATATGTTGTGCTGTGTGCAGAGCGCAGTGTTGTATATGTTGTGCTGTGTGCAGAGCGCAGTGTTGTATATGTTGTGCTGTGTGCAGAGCGCTGTGTTGTATATGTTGTGCTGTATGCAGAGCGCAGTGTTGTATATGTTGTGCTGTATGCAGAGCGCTGTGTTGTATATGTTGTGCTGTGTGCAGAGCGCTGTGTTGTATATGTTGTGCTGTGTGCAGAGCGCAGTGTTGTATATGTTGTGCTGTGTGCAGAGCGCAGTGTCGTATATGCTGTGTGCAGAGCGCTGTGTTGTATATGTTGTGCTGTGTGCAGAGCGCAGTGTCGTATATGCTGTGTGCAGAGCGCAGTGTTGTATATGTTGTGCTGTGTGCAGAGCGCAGTGTTGTATATGTTGTGCTGTGTGCAGAGCGCAGTGTTGTATATGTTGTGCTGTGTGCAGAGCGCAGTGTTGTATATGTTGTGCTGTGTGCAGAGCGCAGTGTTGTATATGTTGTGCTGTGTGCAGAGCGCAGTGTCGTATATGTTGTGCTGTGTGCAGAGCGCAGTGTTGTATATGTTGTGCTGTATGCAGAGCGCAGTGTTGTATATGTTGTGCTGTATGCAGAGCGCAGTGTTGTATATGTTGTGCTGTGTGCAGAGCGCAGTGTTGTATATGTTGTGCTGTGTGTAGACCGCAGTGTTGTATATGTTGTGCTGTGTGCAGAGCGCAGTGTTGTATATGTTGTGCTGTGTGCAGAGCGCAGTGTTGTATATGTTGTGCTGTATGCAGAGCGCAGTGTTGTATATGTTGTGCTGTATGCAGAGCGCAGTGTTGTATATGTTGTGCTGTGTGCAGAGCGCAGTGTTGTATATGTTGTGCTGTGTGCAGAGCGCAGTGTTGTATATGTTGTGCTGTGTGCAGAGCGCAGTGTCGTATATGTTGTGCTGTGTGCAGAGCGCAGTGTCGTATATGCTGTGTGCAGAGCGCTGTGTTGTATATGTTGTATGCAGAGCGCTGTGTTGTATATGTTGTGCTGCTTGCAGAGCGCAGTGTCGTATATGTTGTGCTGTGTGCAGAGCGCAGTGTTGTATATGTTGTGCTGTGTGCAGAGCGCAGTGTTGTATATGTTGTGCTGTGTGCAGAGCGCAGTGTCGTATATGTTGTGCTGTGTGCAGAGCGCAGTGTCGTATATGCTGTGTGCAGAGCGCTGTGTTGTATATGTTGTATGCAGAGCGCTGTGTTGTATATGTTGTGCTGCTTGCAGAGCTGTGCTGTGGACATAGGATGAGACGACATTAATTCACCTGGAAGGGGACAGGTTTTTGGGGCGCACACAGCGCTGTCATATTTGACAAATGACAGGAGGCGCACAGGAGCCGCGTCCTAAGAACACGAGTTCTGTAAAGCGTTTCTCGTTAATGAAGAATCTTGTGTAATTTGTTTGTCTCTGATACAATTATGTAAATGAAGGCTGGAACAGCGCAAAAGATTCTAAGTGATTACAATGAGATAATTTATCACCCCGATGTTTGGCGCCGGATTAATCGTCTCGCCGTAATGTATCTTTCTGGTGATATAATGGAATTGTGCAGCGTAACAGAAAACGACTCGTCCAATCCGGCGAATCATCACTGCTCAAAAACCGCAGCTTCATAATCATTGTAAGAAACGCTGGACGCCGCGCCAATGGGGCCAAACGGAGATGACATGACACGTGGGGACTGTGATCTACGATGCGCACGAGTCTACAAGACCTCAAAACACAGAGCCCTGTATACAGTATATACAAAATATACCTGTGGTATCTGAAGAATAATGTGATCAAGATGGCGTCACGGGAACCGGCCAAAATGAGGATTATAGGGGTCAAAACAACTGTAAAAGGTTTATGTATATCAGGCCGTAGAATGTTCTATGTATTCTATATATGACTGGAGAATGTTCTATATATTCTATATATGGCTGGAGAATGTTCTATGTAATCTATATATGACTGGAGAATGTTCTATATATTCTATATATGGCTGGAGAATGTTCTATGTAATCTATATATGGCTGGAGAATGTTCTATATATTCTATATATGGCTGGAGAATGTTCTATATATTCTATATATGGCTGGAGAATGTTCTATATATTCTATATATGGCTGGAGAATGTTCTATGTATTCTATATATGGCTGGAGAATGTTCTATATATTCTATATATGGCTGGAGAATGTTCTATGTAATCTATATATGGCTGGAGAATGTTCTATATATTCTATATATGGCTGGAGAATGTTCTATATATTCTATATATGGCTGGAGAATGTTCTATGTAATCTATATATGGCTGGAGAATGTTCTATATATTCTATATCGGTCATCAGAATGTTCTATGTATTCTATGTCAGTCATCACAATGTTCTATGTATTCTATGTCAGTCATCACAATGTTCTATATATTCTATGTCAGTCATCAGAATGTTCTATGTATTCTATATCAGTCATCAGAATGTTCTGTGTATTCTATCTCAGTCATCAGAATGTTCTATGTATTCTATATCGGTCATCACAATGTTCTATGTATTCTATCTCAGTCATCAGAATGTTCTATGTATTCTATGTCAGTCATCAGAATGTTCTATGTATTCTATATGAGTCATCACAATGTTCTATGCATTCTATGTCAGTCATCACAATGTTCTATATATTCTGTCAGTCATCACAATGTTCTATGCATTCTATGTCAGTCATCACAATGTTCTATATATTCTATGTCAGTCATCACAATGTTCTATGTATTCTATGTCAGTCATCACAATGTTCTATGTATTCTATATCGGTCATCACAATGTTCTATGTATTCTATCTCAGTCATCAGAATGTTCTATGTATTCTATATCGGTCATCACAATGTTCTATGCATTCTATATCAGTCATCAGAATGTTCTATATATTCTATGTCAGTCATCAGAATGTTCTATGTATTTTATGTCAGTCATCACAATGTTCTATGTATTCTATGTCAGTCATCACAATGCTCTATGTATTCTATATCGGTCATCACAATGTTCTATGTATTCTATATCGATCATCAGAATGTTCTATGTATTCTATGTCAGTCATCACAATGTTCTATGTATTCTATGTCAGTCATCACAATGTTCTATGTATTCTATATCGATCATCAGAATGTTCTATGTATTCTATATCGGTCATCACAATGTTCTATGTATTCTATATCAGTCATCAGACTGTTCTATGTATTCTATGTCAGTCATCACAATGTTCTATGTATTCTATATCGGACATCACAATGTTCTATGTATTCTATGTCAGTCATCACAATGTTGTATGTATTCTATATCGGTCATCACAATGTTCTATGTATTCTGTATCAGTCATCACAATGTTCTATGTATTCTATCTGAGTCATCACAATGTTCTATGTATTCTATGTCAGTCATCACAATGTTCCATGTATTCTATGTCAGTCATCACAATGTTCTATGTATTCTATGTCAGTCATCACAATGTTCTATGTATTCTCTATCGGTCATCACAATGTTCTATGTATTCTATATCAGTCATCACAATGTTCTATGTATTCTATATCGGTCATCAGAATGTTCTATGTATTCTATGTCAGTCATCACAATGTTCTATGTATTCTATGTCAGTCATCACAAAGTTCTATGTATTCTCTATCGGTCATCACAATGTTCTATGTATTCTATGTCAGTCATCACAATGTTCTATGTATTCTATATCAGTCATCACAATGTTCTATGTATTCTATGTCAGTCATCACAATGTTCTATGTATTCTCTATAGGTCATCACAATGTTCTATGTATTCTATGTCAGTCATCACAATGTTCTATGTATTCTATATCAGTCATCAGAATGTTCTATGTATTCTATATCAGTCATCAGAATGTTCTATGTATTCTATCTCAGTCATCACAATGTTCTATGTATTCTATGTCAGTCATCACAATGTTCTATGTATTCTATATCGGACATCACAATGTTCTATGTATTCTATGTCAGTCATCACAATGTTGTATGTATTCTATATCGGTCATCACAATGTTCTATGTATTCTGTATCAGTCATCACAATGTTCTATGTATTCTATCTGAGTCATCACAATGTTCTATGTATTCTATGTCAGTCATCACAATGTTCCATGTATTCTATGTCAGTCATCACAATGTTCTATGTATTCTATGTCAGTCATCACAATGTTCTATGTATTCTCTATCGGTCATCACAATGTTCTATGTATTCTATATCAGTCATCACAATGTTCTATGTATTCTATATCGGTCATCAGAATGTTCTATGTATTCTATGTCAGTCATCACAATGTTCTATGTATTCTATGTCAGTCATCACAAAGTTCTATGTATTCTCTATCGGTCATCACAATGTTCTATGTATTCTATATCAGTCATCACAATGTTCTATGTATTCTATGTCAGTCATCACAATGTTCTATGTATTCTCTATAGGTCATCACAATGTTCTATGTATTCTATGTCAGTCATCACAATGTTCTATGTATTCTATATCAGTCATCAGAATGTTCTATGTATTCTATATCAGTCATCAGAATGTTCTATGTATTCTATCTCAGTCATCACAATGTTCTATGTATTCTATGTCAGTCATCACAATGTTCTATGTATTCTATCTCAGTCATCACAATGTTCTATGTATTCTATGTCAGTCATCACAATGTTCTATGTATTCTATATCAGTCATCAGAATGTTCTATGTATTCTATCTCAGTCATCACAATGTTCTATGTATTCTATGTCAGTCATCACAATGTTCTATGTATTCTACGCCTGGGTTCACAAGTATCAGTTCTCAGTGTTTTTTTTTTTAATCCAAATCTGACCACAGCTGATGCCAGAACTGATGGATGAATCAGTTGTCATCAGATTTTGCCGTCATTTTCTAAATGTTGTAAATATTTCACTATATGTTCCTGATATCCATGGGCATTGTGTTGAAGATGAATCCCAACGTATACTGCTGTGTAATGGCAGTGTCCCCTTCACACTAATGGCCCAAACGTAGTCAGTGACTATATTCAGGCCAATTCTCTCATGTATATGTATCTATGGGAAATGGCCTGAATGTAATCTCTAGTTGGCTACATTTGGGCCATTAATGTAGAGGGAGCCTGACGCTGCCAGTAATTGGTGGTATATGTTAGGATCTGTTTGACGGGATACCAACGTATACCAGAAACGTATAGATAATTGGTGATGTGAATGTCCACTACAAAAACAAGTAATCCCAAATCAAGAAAATCCCCATTGCCGATCCACCAAGTGAGGTATGATTAGATCATCACAATGAGGGGAACTTATCAAACCATTTAGTCGGCTTTTTTCATCTAAATTTGTCTCATGAAAAGTCGCAGGCCGTGTACGACATTTCATTACCATGAAGTGATCTTATTTAGAGGACTTTGTACAGTGCTCACTGATTTATCCCATGCGACTTTTAGTGAAATGTTGCACTAGCCAGATTTAGAAGTTATTACAGGACAAGTTGTGGAAATCCAGGCTAAGATGGCGGGTTGTAGTACGTGTATGTTTTGGCAATAACAGCTTTCAGTTCGTAACGCCATGGTAGTGTTGACCTTCACGCTCCAAGCGGCAGTAGCTTCCTGGGTCAAGCGCTGGGGTAAAAACGACCACAGATGCAGGGTTACGGAAACTACTACATTTTACTCAGGAACTTGCAAAAAATATAAAGGCAAAATTGTTCAACAGTACTGCAGAGTTCGCTGGAGTTTACTTCAGAGCACCGTTGCCAGAGGCTTTCTATCTCCTTGAATCCTCCTCTTTGCTAATGGGGTCCGTGGGCTATTTTGGTTCTTCTCCCCACTGTAGACTTGCCTCTGACTTGCTGGATGGCCTGGTGGCGAGATCCTGTGAAGGGTGCTGCAGCTCTGGAACAATTTAATGCTACAACTGGATTTTTTTCTTAGGCCTGTCCTCTTGTGGTGAGGTACAGGTCCACAGCAGAGGTCTAGAGGTGATCTCCACTCTCTTCTTCTCCTCACTAGACACTGACTAACTCCTCCCATTCTAGCAGTAGCCCTGGATGGCTAAAGCAAACATGTGATCCCCTTAGCATCCTCCTGTACAAACAGGTTAACCCCTTAGGGCACAATACAGCATAACAGTGCTTTTACAATGCATAACAGTGCAATGAATAATACATGTAAACCTAAGTAGTGGGCCCGGAGCAGACATAATAGGTGACATCCACCTGACAGGTCAGGAAGTGTTCCGCACCAGGACACCGCAAAGTAGACCCTGCCCTATAAAACTCTATGTTACAATTGTATTAAGGTCCATGCGACATTTTATACATTTGTTGTATGTCCACAACTTCTCTGCCACATTTAACTACACTAAAGTAGAGCAGTTCTGTGGTGATTTATCAAGTGCGGGAACCATTTCATAAATTTGGCGCACGTCTGCCACTTTCTCCACGACATTTGTGGACTAATAATGGCCAAAACTCGCACCAGATTTGATAAATTCCTCTCAATGGGGGAGATTTATCAAGACCTGTGCAGAGGAAAAGTTGCTAAGTTGCCCATAGCAACCAATGAGATCACTGCTTTCATTTTTGACAAGGCCTCTGCAAAATGAAAGAAGCAATCTGATTGGTTGCTATGGGCAACTGGGCAAGTTTTCCTTTTCACAGGTTTTGATAAATCTCCCCAATATCTTTTACTGAAACATACTTAGTGCTCACCTGCCGAAGGGGCTCCCCAAGCCCTAAAATACGTTGGGGGGAATAAGGGATGTAGACAAGTGAAACTGAATAAGTCCCCTCCAAAAAGTCCGCTTCTCCCTGCCCCCTCCAAAAAATGATTTACCATCTTTTCCCATTTTACAAATGTTCCATAATAAAAAGTAAAACAATTACCTTATTTTTCGCCGCATAAGACGCACTTTTTCTTCCCCAAAGCTGGGGGGGGAAAAGTCGGTGCGTCTTAAACGGCGAATACAGACCTATCGGGTCGGTCCCTGCGGCCATCAACGGCCGGGACCCGCAGCTAATACAGGACATCACCGATCGCGGTGATGCCCTGTATTAACCCTTCAGACGCGGCGATCAAAGCTGACCGCCGCGTCTGAAGGGAAAGTGACACTAACCCGGTAAAATCACGGCGTCCCGAACAGCTTACAGGACACCGGGAGGGACATTACCTGCCTCCTCGGTGACTGCTCCGTGCCCGGATCCCCTGCATGGCCGGCGCTCTCCTTTGTCGTCATCACGTCGTCGCGCACGCCGTCCCGTCATCCAATAGGAGCGGTGTGCGTAGCGACGTGATGGCGGCGACGGAGAGCGAGGATACCGGGCAGCAGAAACGTTCCGGAGCAACGGGGACACCCCGGGGACACGGCGACAGCGATGGAGGGCGACATCCAGGGCAGCGGTGACGGGTCCGGAGCGGCCGGTACACGTGAGTATTACCTCCTATACCAGTGGTCTCCAACCTGCGGACCTCCAGATGTTGCAAAACTACAACTCCCAGCATGCCCGGACAGCCAACGGCTGTCCGGGCATGCTGGGAGTTGTAGTTTTGCAACATCTGGAGGTCCGCTGGTTGAAGATCACTGTGACCTATACTTTACATTGTAATCTAGATTTTCCTAATTTAAAATTTTTATATGCCGGAGCGTCCTATAGGGCGCAAAAATACGGTAAATAAAGAAACATTTTTAGTATTGCAGCATGTAGTAATGTCTAAACAATGGAGTACCTCCAAAATTTCAGATTTTCTGGTCACATCACATCCCCAAATAATTGTCAGCAGAAGGTCAACAATACAAAATGGCGGTGCTGAGGTAATTTCCCCTAGCTGTCTATTGCTCAGACAAATTTATCATAGGCTTATGCGCCATTTTTATAAATCTGCTGTACGTCAGTACATCTGTATAACACGTCCACCACAGACAATAATGATGAATTCCTCCCGTTGTGTTTTATGGTTTATGTTCCAATAAAAGATATTGGGGTTTATTTACTAAGAGTGTTGTGTAGTTTTCTTTTTGGGTTTTGATTTCTGACAGGAATTTTCCCACGGTATTTACTAAGGTTTCCCTACATTTTGCACTTTTCCCTACAATTTGTTTTTTTTTAATACCTGTTCTGATCTGTCAGGTTTTCTTCAGCTCAAATCCACCACATTTTATGTGGAAACCTTAGTAAATATGTTGTGATTTTTCAAAACGGTTGGGGACACACCCCTTTTGACAGGACCACACCCATGACCACGCCCCCATTTGGGGTTTTTCTTGTCAAATGGAATGTACAAGACAACTGGGGCGCAAAACCCGACAAAAGAGTCGGGATCACGTTAGTAAATAAACCCCATTGGGATCATCTTATCACACTTCACTTGGTGGATCGTACCCGGGAACCGGGATTTCCTATATTTGGGATTACTTGCATCCAGAGGGCTGGACCACCATCTCCTTATGTCTTATAACGAGACTGTAGCCATGAAAGACAGAATAGGAGGCACCGTTAAGGTATATACTGAGTCAATTAACCGAAAACCTGGGAGATAGTTCCATGAGGGACCAGCACTACTGAAACAATCCATGGGGGTGGTACAAGTGGTGCAAGGGTATAGAATATAACGAGCATAAAATACACAAGTGATGAAGGAAAAAATCCTGCACTCACCGTGGACCACCGCTACTGTAAAGGAGGCATCATGGAAAGAACGGGGCTTCAGAAGGGGGCTCAGAGGCAACGACGGGTGGTTTGGTGCTAATGAGCACTTCTTCCAGGCACCGGCAACGACCGGTGGTTTCATGCTAATGAGCACTTCTTCCGGGCTCCGGCAACGACCGGTGGTTTCGGGCTAATGAGCACTTCTTCCGGGCTCCGGCAATGACCGTTGATAATGAGCACTTGCTCCGGCAACGACCGGTGGTCTCGGGCTAATGAGCACTTCTTCTGGCCCCCGGCAACGACCGGTGGTTTCGTGATAATGAGCACTTCTGCCGGCCTCCGGTCGTTGCCTCTGAGCCTCCGTCTAAAGCCCCGTTCTTTCCATGATGCCTCCTTTACAGTAGCTGTGGACTCCGGTGAGTGCAGGATTTTGTCCTTCATTACTTGTGTATCTCTTTATGTCTGCACATTACTCCTCCGCTCAACATACTCCTCCGCTCACTCCTGGTCACCGCAAGTGCAAGAGGTCATGATCTCTGAGGCCACCAATTGGCTTTAGTGGTCTGTGAACCATGTACAGCGATGTCACCAGACAATCCGGAGCAGCTGCGTGACAATGGGAGTGAGAAGAGAAGTATGTTACTTTTACCTTTCCTTTTAATATTTATCTGTAATGTCCCAGTACAAGACATGTTCCTGTACTACCCTTAGGCCCTGTCAGGTTGAAACCCTCAGTGACCAGGGGGCTCCCCTGCAAGGTCTCCCCCTGTTTCCATAATGTTGTGTATATCACTTTAATGCCTAGACAGTATCCTTATGTATCGGTAGTACAAAGGACCTGTGTATGTCTTTCACATGTTATGTTATGCAGTCACATGATTTGCTGTCACATGTTCTCCCAGAGAGCACCAGCTTAACCTATGACCAGCCAGCTTGAGAGCACCAGCTTGACCAATGGGCTTTAGTCCAGCCCCCACTATATAATGGGGCGGCCATTAGAATTCTGGCTCTTAGCTCTTACCACCTGCTACCTGACTGAGACAGCAACTACCAGAGATCTCGGTGCAAGTGATCAGCATCTGGAAGACCTCAAAAGCTACAGTCATTCCAGTAAGTCTCAAGTCTATGTCTGCTGTCACTGAAACTAGTCAAGTCCTTCATATAGTGAAGTCAAGTCCAGTCTCAAGTCAAGTTAATTACAAGTATTGGACCAGCAAGCTGCGAGGTCCCTCTGGGTCCTGGCCACCTCTCTGGGAAATCTGGCCTTAGCTGTGAAGATAATTCCATCTGTCTTATACTCAGTGAAGCCTCCGTTTGACCATAACTGGTTGTGGACGCTCATTTCACTACTAGCATCTGGGATAGCGGAGAAATCGGGCGTGTGGTGTTCCGGAACCCTAAAACCACACTGGCATCACGAACACTAGGGGTTAACAACATCTTTCCCCCGGGGTTAATACCATCTGATCTCACCACCTACACCGCTACACCCGTGGTCCCGCCATACACCCGTGGGTCACCACATATCCATCAGATGTAAATCACATTACCTATGAATATATTGACCCTATACTTTTCTATATACTGACACTGTCTATGTACAGTGGGGATCAAAAGTTTGGGCACCCCAGGAAGTGCCCAGACTTTTGCAGACACCATTTTTTTTGTTTTCTGTTATTTTGAAAGTGTAAATGATGGAAATAAAATGTAACTTTTGTTGACATATTATAAGAATGTCTAATCTGTAATCTGATGCCTTTTGGAGATTTTTCCACCTTTCCTTGGCTTCTTTATGCACATTAATACACATTTTTACCTGGGGTGCCCAAACTTTTGATCCTGACTGTATGCTGGGTGCTGCATCTGTCATGGCTTCCGGAGCTCCACAGACTTCTATGAGGTAAGATGGCTGACAGGATTTAGGTGCTGCTCTGTCCGGTGAGTCCGCTGTCCTAATAGATGTTTCCCTCCGGTGCTTTACTACAGCTTTGGAGGGAGCTATGCCGGACGTGTGTGAATGGGCTCTATGTCAGCAGCAGAAAGTTTTATGATCCAGATTAACTACTCAAATTGTGCCAGAATTGCTGCCTATTTTGCGGTGGAGGGGACATGTGACAGTCCGTCTGATGAGTTTTGGTGCTGGTCTCAGGCATCGGTTTTGCACTTTTAGTTAAACCGTATCATACCGTCGGCTTTCCTGATAGGAACACTTTAATATGCAACGTCCTGCCAATACTGCACCCAAATTTTGGCACAAGATTCTGGCCCAAATAATAGGCAGATTTATCGAACAGCTTGAGCTGCTGTGATACTTCTGGCGCATTCTTCCACTGTCTAGACCAAATTTACACTGTCTAAGAATTAGTTTTATTTTTAGTTCTTAGATGATCTAATGTTAGACAATCTAAAAATGCTGCAGATTTATCTCAGTTTATCTTGGGCATCTCCAGACTGTCTAGTCTAAGTTTGTACCATATATTAAATAGTTCAGTTTTACTCCAAAAATGGGCACCAATGTGGCAATTTATCAAGGCCCTAATCGGCCTATATATTTCTGAAGCCGGCCCACAGTATTTGCCACATTTATGATGCAACTTTCGCCGACATACATGGCTTTTTTCACCAATGAATCTAGTGGGTGTTTTGTGAGCATGGCGTCCTAGGTGCACAGTTTACGTACTGATTTAAGATGTGCAACTTTACAAGTATCGCACAGTTGCAGGCGCAGGCTGACAAGTGCGCTCCCCATTAGCCCTGTAAACATTAGCTGGCATTTATCAAAAGGAGCATCAGGGAAAATGCCGACCAGCTGCGCCAGACGTCTGCCCCGCACAGCAGAATGCAGAATGGTCTTTCTATATCTCGTACATCAGGCAGTAGAGCATTCTATGTTCTGTGTCTTGTACATCAGGCGGTAGAGTGCTCTATGTTCTGTGTCTTGTACATCAGGCGGTAGAGTGCTCTATGTTCTGTATCTCGTACATCAGGCAGTAGAGCGCTCTATGTTCTGTGTCCTGTACATCAGGCAGTAGAGTGCTCTATGTTCTATGTCTTGTACATCAGGCAGTAGAGTGCTCTATGTTCTGTGTCTTGTACATCAGGCAGTAGAGAGCTCTATGTTCTGTGTCTTGTACATCAGGCGGTAGAGTGCTCTATGTTCTGTGTTTTGTACATCAGGCAGTAGAGTGCTCTATGTTCTGTGTCTCATACATCAGGAAGTAGAGCGCTCTATGTTCTGTGTCCTGTACATCAGGCAGTAGAGTGCTCTATATTCTGTGTCCTGTACATCAGGCAGTAGAGTGTTCTGTGTCTTGCACATCAGGCAGTAGAGTGCTCTATGTTTTGTGTCTTGTACATCAGGCAGTAGAGTGCTCTATGTTTTGTGTCTTGTACATCAGGCAGTAGAGCGCTCCATGTTCCGTGTCATGTACATCAGGCGGTAGAGTGCTCTATGTTCTGTGTCTTGTACATCAGGCTGTAGAGTGCTCTATGTTCAGTGTCTTGTACATCAGGCAGTAGAGTGCTCTATGTTCTGTGTCTTGCACATCAGGCAGTAGAGTGCTCTGTGTTCTGTGTCTTGTACATCAGGCAGTAGAGTGCTCTATGTTCAGTGTCTTGTACATCAGGCAGTAGAGTGCTCTATGTTCTGTGTCATGTACATCAGGCAGTAGAGTGCTCTGTGTTCTGTGTCTTATACATCGGGCCGTAGAGCGCTCTATGTTCTGTGTCTTGTACATCAGGCCGTAGAGCGCTCTATGTTCTGTGTGTGAGATTGTGGAATGGTCTCTTTTCTGTGTTTTGTGCCTGGGCATGATTTATCAGTAGAGTAGTAGAATGCTCTCTGTATTATGGGGCCTCATGTGGAGGGATTGCAGTTACTTTGTACTATGAGCGTACTATGTATGTGTATATATATATATATATATATATATATATATATATATATATATATAGAGCAGCCTGCCGTCTCCAGTCAAGCAGCACCTCTGTTGCAGTCACGCTGCCTTCCTTTAGCTAGGAGACAAGTTTTGCTCTGCTTTGTGTCGACTCATAAATGATAAATTGTTCCTTATTGTTTTGAGTCAGGTAGAGATGATTGTGCGCAGGTTCCAGGATGGTGGAGGACGCTGAGGTGGTGGGGAAGGAGCAGCATTGGAAGGTCACCCACCCACCATGTCATTGTGCAGAAGCCAGGAACACAGACATTAACCGGGAGCCAAATAACAAGAAAGTAATTACCTGCCCCCCTTCCCGGCACAGAGGAGCTCGCATTGTCTCAGTATTTATGAGGCTGGCACTGAGGCCTGACAACACATTTTGGTCACATCCCTCCAACACTTCTGAGATCGGTGACACCAGTCCCTGTGCTCTGCCTGATGACGATGAAATCCTAAGAATGATACTGTGTCACCCAAACTATACACCATGGTGCCTAATTCTAGTGGGGGCCCGTGTGGCTGTAGAATCTGAAGAGTCTGTCCCAGTCATACCATGGACATGAAACCATATCTCAGCCTACAACGAAACTATGCCGCATGTAGTGTCCACTCACAGCCTACACCTAAACTGTGCCACATGTAGTGTCCACACACAGCCTACACCTAAACTGTGCCACATAAAGTGTCCACACACAGCCTACATCTAATCTATGCCTCATGTAGTATCCACACACAGCCTACACCTAAACTTTGCCTCATGTAGTTTCCACACAGCCAACACCTAAACTATGCTGCATGTAGTGTCCACACACAGCCTACACCTAAACTGTGCCGCATGTAGTGTCCACACACAGCCTACACCTAAACTATGCCGCATGTAGTGTCCACACACAGCCTACACCTAAACTATGCCGCATGTAGTGTCCACACACAGTCTACACCTTAACTATGCCGCATGTAGTGTCCACACACAGCCTACACCTAAACTGTGCCGCATGTAGTTTCCACACAGCCAACACCTAAACTATGCTGCATGTAGTGTCCACACACAGCCTACACCTAAACTGTGCCGCATGTAGTGTCCACACACAGTCTACACCTAAACTATGCCGCATGTAGTATCCACACACAGTCTACACCTAAACTATGCCTCATGTAGTATCCACACACAGCCTACACCTAAACTGTGCCGCATGTAGTTTCCACACAGCCAACACCTAAACTAGGCCGCATGTAGTGTCCACACACAGCCTACACCTAAACTGTGCCGCATGTAGTGTCCACACACAGCCTACACCTAAACTATGCCGCATGTAGTGTCCACACACAGCCTACACCTAAACTTTGCCTCATGTAGTGTCCACACACAGTCTACACCTAAACTATGACACATGTAGTGTCCACACACAGCCTACACCTAAACTGTGCCACATGTAGTGTCCACACAGCCTACACCTAAACTGTGCCGCATGTAGTGTCCACACACAGCCTACACCTAAACTGTGCCACATATAGTGTCCACACACAGCCTACACCTAAACTGTGCTGCATGTAGTGTCCACACAGCCTACACCTAAACTATGCCGCATGTAGTGTCCACACACAGCCTACACCTAACCTATGCCACATGTAGTGTCCACACACAGCCTACACCTAAACTATGCCGCATGTAGTGTCCACACACAGCCTACACCTAAACTGTGCCTCATGTAGTGTCCACACACAGCCTACACCTAAACTATGCCTCATGTAGTGTCCACACACAGCCTACACCTAAACTGTGCCGCATGTAGTGTCCACACACAGCCTACACCTAAACTGTGCCACATATAGTGTCCACACACAGCCTACACCTAATCTATGCCTCATGTAGTATCCACACACAGCCTACACCTAAACTGTGCCGCATGTAGTTTCCACACAGCCAACACCTAAACTATGCTGCATGTAGTGTCCACACACAGCCTACACCTAAACTGTGCCGCATGTAGTGTCCACACACAGCCTACACCTAAACTATGCCGCATGTAGTGTCCACACAGCCTACACCTAAACTATGCCGCATGTAGTGTCCACACACAGTCTACACCTAAACTATGCCTCATGTAGTGTCCACACACAGCCTACACCTAAACTATGCCTCATGTAGTGTCCACACACAGCCTACACCTAAACTATGCCGCATGTAGTGTCCACACACAGCCTACAACTAAACTGTGCCGCTTGTAGTGTCCACACAAAGCCTACTCCTAAACTGTGCCGCATGTAGTGTCCACACACAGCCTACACCTAAACTGTGCCGCATGTAGTGTCCACACACAGCCTACACCTAAACTGTGCCGCATGTAGTGTCCACACACAGCCTACACCTAAACTGTGCCGCATGTAGTGTCCACACACAGCCTACACCTAAACTGTGCCGCATGTAGTGTCCACACACAGCCTACAACTAAACTGTGCCTCATGTAGTGTCCACACACAGCCTACACCTAAACTGTGCCTCATGTAGTGTCCACACAAAGCCTACTCCTAAACTATGCCGCATGTAGTGTCCACACACAGTCTACAACTAAACTATGCCGCATGTAGTGTCCACACACAAAAAAGAACTCTTCACATAATAACATCATGTCCACTGCATAAAGTGCTTCACAGTGCCCGAAACAGTACACTTGGTTAGGAAATGCTCCACCAAAAAAAAAGAAAAAAAAAATTAAGCACAGCCAGCATTTAACCCTTAATGTTCAGAACACTGGGGGGCCGAGCTAGAGATTGTGGGGTCCCTGCGGTTGGATCCCCCATGATCAGACATCTTAAAGATAAAGATGTGTAGTACCGGAGTTCCCCCGGAGTACCTGTCATAATCTTGATAATTTTTTTAATCCTCCCAGTTCACTCCCCCTCATGATAAACCACCCCCTGCCTTTATTTTTTATTATTTTTTTCATTTTTGTGATATTGTGCTTTATATTCTGCTCAGTCTCAGTCAGCTCCACAGACTGGGAAGGGGCGTTACCCAGCAGGTGTGACATCATCTGAAGCCATACAGGGGAGAACTCCCTCCCTCACTCTCCTATGCTGTTTTGAACACACACCCTAGAGCTGCTCAGTATGTGATGAGCTGTGATTGGCTGAGGCCAGTCCCCATAGCAAACCTCTCCTGCTCTGGACAGTTCCTGACACGGACAGAGATGGCAGCAGAGAGCACTGTGGTCAGACTGAAAAGAACTACCCAACTTACTCTGGAGCCTACAGCAGCTGAAAGGTACTGGAAGGATTAAGGTTTTTAAATAGAAGAAATTAACAAATCTGTTTAACTTTCTTCCACCAGATTTGAAAACATTTGTTTTCAACAGCAATACCCCTTTAAATGGCATATTTACCCTCTTGAGACATATGTCCAGCGGAAACAGATAAATGTGGTGTGAACGTAACTAAAGCATCTGGATTGGTGCATACGTGAAATGGATCCATAGACCCCGTGTGCTTGATGGAGGCCACAAGTGTGTCATTTTGGCCTCTTTTCAGGTTGTATGTAGCGGGTCTGCTGGATGGAATGGCACGGATCTCCACACTATTACATTTGGCTGGATGCAGTAATACCTTATACCGAGCAATGTATCTCCTTTTACTATGGAACCCTATGGATGACAGATGCCATTAAATGCTTTTTGGCACATGTACGTGTAATGGCTAATGCACATGTGAATATTCACAGTTAAATATTTTCTCAGTCCAAGTTACTAAAATGACTGATGATCTTCACATATTGACTTACCATGGTGTAATAGGTAGACTTCTCCCTGACAAAAACAGAAAACTTCTTCTTGTAAATGAAGAACTTGCATACATTATCCTCACAGCATGGACAGTCACCTGATTGTAGACATGATTGTGGCCTAGATGTTGGTATCTCTAGTGATAGTAGTGCAAAAGCCAAGCCTAGACAAGTTTGGGTCCATCCCTTCTACTGGAAGAGGGAGGTTGGATTAAGGACTTCTCCTGCTTCCATTGGTTGGGAAGATCACATGACCAAAGCATCATTCATCTGTGTACAGTAATGCAGACATATTAACCCTTTACTATTTTCAATACCTCACTATATGCAAGAAATAAAGTGCAATGCACATAAACACATTTGTGATAACTCTCCAGTATCTCCTACACATTTATGCACTTAGTAAAACCTTTACTCTCAGTCACACAACAACTTTCTGTAAAAAAAAGTAGCTGGAACAGTTGTATCGAAACACTACAAATGACTCTTTGTTCTTCAATTTCAACTGAAGAAACGTTTTATTGTCCACATTCTCTGCTGTAGATGTTCATGTCTTTATTTTGTGAATTTTTAGCTGTAAATAGATGTTTCTCTTTGTTGTTGTGTATATCCTCAGTTATAGAAAAATACGTCTCTTCATGGTGTTTTTACAGCTATAGATATATATATATCTCTTTGATGTGCACACTCAGTTATATAAGTATACATCTCTGTTGTGCACACCCTTGGCGTTAGATATATACGTATTTATGTTGCTGATATATATGTATCTTTGTTGTGCACATTCTATGATGTAGATATATATACGTACAGTACAGACCAAAAGTTCGGACACCTTCTCATTCAGAGTTTTCTTTATTTCCATGATTATGAATATTGTAGATTCGCACTGAAGGCATCAAAACTATGAATGATCACATGTGGGATTATAGACATAACAAAAAAGTATGAAACAACTGAAAATCTGTCATATTCTAGGTTTTTCCTTTTGCTGTGATTAGTGCTTTGCACACTCTTGGATTCTCCTGATGATCTGTAGTCATCTGAAATGGTCTCCAACAGTCTTGAAGGAGTTCCCATGATGCTTAGCACTTGTTGGCCCTTTTTGCCTTCACTCTGCGGTCCAGCTCACCCCAAATCATCTGGATTGGGTTCAGGTCCGGTGACTGTGGAGGCCAGGTCATCTGGCGCAGCACCCATCACTCTCCTTCTTGGTCAAATAGCCCTTACACAGCCTGGAGGTGTTTGGGGTCATTGTCCTGTTGAAAAATAAATGATGGTCCAACTAAACGCAAACCGGATGGAATAGCAGCCGCTGAAAGATTTTGAATAAATCCCCAACAGTGTCACCAGCAAAGCCCCCCCACACCATCACACCTCCTCCTCCACACCATCACACCTCCTCCCCCACACCATCACACCTCCTCCCCCACACCATCACACCTCCTCCTCCATGCTTCACGGTGGGAACCAGGCATGTAGAGTCCATCCGTTCACCTTTTCTGTGTCGCACAAAGACACGGTGGTTGGAACCAAAGATCTCACATTTGGACTCATCAGACCAAAGCTCAGATTTCCCCTGGCCTAATGTCCATTCCTTGTGTTCTCTCTTCTGCTTGTTGCCGGTCCTTAGCAGTGGTTTCCTAGCAGATCTTCTACCATGAAGGCCTCACACAGTCTCCTCTGTTGTTCTAGAGATGTCTCTGCTCTAGAACTCTGTGTGACATTGACCTGCTCTCTAATCTGAGCTGCTGTTATCTGCGATTTCTGAGATTGCTGGTGACTCGGATGAACTTCTCCTCCGCAGCAGAGGTGACTCTTGGTCGTCCTTTCCTGGGGCTCCACATGGCAGACAGTTTCTTTGTAGCTCTTGATGGTTTTTGTGACTGCACTTGGGGACACTTTCCACCTAAAATATGACAGATTTTCACACTTTTTTGTTATGTCTATAATTCCACATGTGATCATTCATAGTTTTGATGCCTTCAGTGCGAATCTACAATATTCATAGTCAGGAAAATAAAGAAAACTCTGAATGAGAAGGTGTCCAAACTTTTGGTCTGTACTGTATATGTTACGCCTAGCGCTCCGGGTCCCCGCTCCTCCCCGGAGCGCTCACGGCGTCTTTTTCCCTGCAGCTCCCCGGTCAGTCCCGCTGACCGGGAGCGCTGCTCTGTCACGGCCGTTGGGGATGCGATTCGCACTGCGGGACGCGCCCGCTCGCGAATCGCATCCCAGGTCACTTACCCGTTCCCGTCTCCTGCTGTCATGTGCTGGCGCACGCGGCTCCGCTCTCTAGGGCGCGCGCGCGCCAGCTCCCTGAGACTTAAAGGGCCAGTGCACCAATGATTGGTGCCTGGCCCAATTAGCTTAATTGGCTCCCACCTGTTCCCTGGCTATATCTGAGCTCCTCCCTTGCACTCCCCTGCCGGATCTTGTTGCCCTTGTGCCTAGTGAAAGCGTTTTGTGTGTTTATAGCCTGTGTACCAGAACTTCTGCTATCTCCCCTGACTACGAACCTTGCCGCCTGCCCCCGACCTTCTGCTACGTCCGACTTTGCTTCTGCCTACTCCCTTGTACCTCGCCTATCTTCAGCAGCCAGAGAGGTTGAGCCGTTGCTAGTGGATACGACCTGGTCACTACCGCCGCAGCAAGACCATCCCGCTTTGCGGCGGGCTCTGGTGAAAACCAGTAGTGACTTAGAACCGATCCACTAGCACGGTCCACGCCAATCCCTCTCTGGCACAGAGGATCCACTACCTGCCAGCCGGCATCGTGACAGTAGATCCGGCCATGGATCCCGCTGAGGTCCCTCTGCCTTATATCTCGGATATCACCACGGTGATCGCCCAGCAATCCCGACAGATCGCCCATCTAACCCACCAGCTGTCGGAAATGTCCACCATTGTGCGCCAACTTCAGTCGCAACTTCAGCAGCAATCATCTCCTCCGCCAGCTCCTGCACCCCCTCCGCAGCGAGTGGCCACTCCTAGCCTCCGCCTGTCCTTGCCGGACAAATTTAATGGGGACTCTAAGTTTTGCCGTGGCTTTCTTTCGCAATGTTCCCTGCACATGGAGATGATGTCGGACCAGTTTCCTACTGAAAGGTCTAAGGTGGCTTTCGTAGTCAGCATTCTGTCTGGAAAAGCCCTGTCATGGGCCACACCGCTCTGGGACCGCAATGACCCCGTCACTGCCTCTGTACACTCCTTCTTCTCGGAAATTCGAAGTGTCTTTGAGGAACCTGCCCGAGCCTCTTCTGCTGAGACTGCCCTGCTGAACCTGGTCCAGGGTAATTCCTCCGTTGGCGAGTACGCCATACAATTCCGTACCCTTGCTTCTGAACTTTCCTGGAATAATGAGGCTCTCTGCGCGACCTTTAAAAAAGGCCTATCCAGCAACATTAAAGATGTTCTGGCCGCACGAGAGACTCCTGCTAACCTGCATGAACTCATTCATCTAGCCACTCGCATTGACATGCGTTTTTCTGAGAGGCATCAAGAGCTCCGCCAGGAAAAAGACTTAGATTTCTGGACACCTCTCCCACAGTCTCCATTGCAATCTGCGCCTAGGCCTCCCGCCGAGGAGGCCATGCAAGTGGATCGGTCTCGCCTGACCCTGGAAGAGAGGAATCGCCGTAAGGAAGAGAATCTTTGTCTGTACTGTGCCAGTACCGAGCATTTCTTGGTGGATTGCCCTATCCGTCCTCCACGCCTGGGAAACGCACGCACGCACCCAGCTCACGTGGGTGTGGCGTCTCTTGGTTCCAAGTCTGCTCCTCCACGTCTCACGGTACCCGTGCGGATTTCTACTTCAGCCAGCTCTTCCCTCTCAGCCGTGGCCTGCCTGGACTCTGGTGCCTCTGGGAATTTTGTTCGGGAGTCCTTAGTGAATAAATTCCGCATTCCGGTGACCCGTCTTGTCAAGCCACTCCACATTTCCGCGGTCAACGGAGCCAGGTTGGATTGCACCGTGCGTTTCCGCACGCAGCCCCTCCTAATGTGCATCGGACCTCATCAGGAGAAAATCGAATTTTTGGTCCTTCCCAATTGCACTTCCGAAATTCTCCTTGGACTACCCTGGCTTCTACACCATTCCCCAACCCTGGACTGGTCCACTGGGGAGATCAAGAGTTGGGGTCCCTCTTGTTCCAAGGACTGCCTTCAACCGGTTCCCAGTAATCCCTGCCGTGACCCTGTGGTTCCTCCTGTATCCGGTCCCCCTAAGGTCATTAAGGACTCTGCCTGCCACAGGAAATGCCTCTCCCCCCCTCCCAGTCCCATCAGGCAAGCCTCTGTGTCCCCTCATGGCTCCCGTCCTTATGTCTTCCTGCCCCGTGCCAAGCTTCACCCTCTGCCCTCCCTCCCCATTCCTACTCCTGCTGTACTGCCTGCCATTGAGGAAACCATCCATTCCTTCCCGGTGTCCTCATCCCAGGGGAGGCAGCCACCGGACAAAAAAAAGGGGAGACCTAAGGGGGGGGGGTACTGTTACGCCTAGCGCTCCGGGTCCCCGCTCCTCCCCGGAGCGCTCACGGCGTCTTTTTCCCTGCAGCTCCCCGGTCAGTCCCGCTGACCGGGAGCGCTGCTCTGTCACGGCCGTTGGGGATGCGATTCGCACTGCGGGACGCGCCCGCTCGCGAATCGCATCCCAGGTCACTTACCCGTTCCCGTCTCCTGCTGTCATGTGCTGGCGCGCGCGGCTCCGCTCTCTAGGGCGCGCGCGCGCCAGCTCCCTGAGACTTAAAGGGCCAGTGCACCAATGATTGGTGCCTGGCCCAATTAGCTTAATTGGCTCCCACCTGTTCCCTGGCTATATCTGAGCTCCTCCCTTGCACTCCCCTGCCGGATCTTGTTGCCCTTGTGCCTAGTGAAAGCGTTTTGTGTGTTTATAGCCTGTGTACCAGAACTTCTGCTATCTCCCCTGACTACGAACCTTGCCGCCTGCCCCCGACCTTCTGCTACGTCCGACTTTGCTTCTGCCTACTCCCTTGTACCGCGCCTATCTTCAGCAGTCAGAGAGGTTGAGCCGTTGCTAGTGGATACGACCTGGTCACTACCGCCGCAGCAAGACCATCCCGCTTTGCGGCGGGCTCTGGTGAAAACCAGTAGTGACTTAGAACCGATCCACTAGCACGGTCCACGCCAATCCCTCTCTGGCACAGAGGATCCACTACCTGCCAGCCGGCATCGTGACAGTATATTTGTTGCTGATATATACTGTATGTATCTTTGTCGTGTGTGTTCTCATCTGTAGATGTATTACTTCTCTTTGTTGTGCACTTATATGTAGATACGTACTTCTCTTTGTTGTGCACACTCTCGGCTGTAGATATATATTCACCCTTAGTTGCAGATATATACATGTCTTTATTGTGTGTGCTGTAGTTATATGTCTATTTGTTGTGAACACTCTTGGATATAGATACTTCTCTTTGTTGTAGATATTTACGGGTTTTTATTGTGCGTGCTCTCAGCTGTAGGTATATATCTATCTGTTGTGCACACACTTGGCTGTACTTAGATACATCTCTTTGTTGTGCACACTCTTAGGCTGTACTTAGATACATCTCTTTGTTGTGCACACTCTTAGGCTGTACTTAGATACATCTCTTTGTTGTGCACACACTTGGCTGTACTTAGATACATCTCTTTGTTGTGCACACTCTTAGGCTTCTTTCACACTGCTGTTGTGACAAGGCAGCATGACGTCCGTCGGGGAACCCGGGGAGAATAGCGGGAGGAAAAATACATAATGCAAAGCTTTTTCCTCACGCAATTCCCATCAGAAAACAACAGCGCCTGACTGACCCCATAATAGTAAATGGGATCTATCGGGACTCATTGTTTCCTTTCCCGTCAAAAATAACGTCCGTTAAGGCACAAAAAAAAGTGGCTGACGGACATTTGCCAACAGGGCACAACGGCAGTGTGAAATAGGCCTTAGCTGTAGATATCTATATCTCTTTGTTGTGCACGCTCTCAGTTGTTGGTGGACACGTCTCTTTGATGTGTGCACACTTGGCTGTACATATATACATCTCTTTGTTATGCACACTCTCAGTTGTTGGTGGACACGTCTCTTTGTTGTGCGCACACTTGGCTGTACATATATACATCTCTTTGTTGTGCATGCTCTTGATAGTGATGACCCTTATGTTTCTTATGACTGATCAATATACTAATACTAATATGCCATTGCTGCTGGAAATATATATTTGTTCCCTTCCCTTTAACCCATATACATCAGAATGCTATCTGCTCATGACTCTGGATTGAGGCCTTGAGATGAGTCCATGCGGGAGTAGAAAGACTAAATATCTGACGAACAGAGAACTTCTGCCAAGAAATTAATGGACACTAGATATGCTAATTTATACGGACACAATAATCGAACAACCAATCAAAATGTAACATGCTAATTGTGATATCATAACTAACCCTCCTTCTTTGTACAATGTAAAAACCAACTGTTCTTCCTGTAATAAACCAGAACTCTTTGGGGAACAGCTAAGTTTCCTGCTAAGCAGAGTGTATACTAACATCCTCTGTGTGGTGTATATTTTTTATGTCGACACTTAGCAAAAGATATAGCAGCACAATCAATCACATTTGAAAGCCTCCCCTCGGACCATCCTTATAACTCTCAGTTGTTGGTGGACATGTCTCTTTGTTGTACGCACACTTGGCTGTACATATATACATCTCTTTGTTGTGCACGCTCTCAGTTGTAGATATATACATCTCTTTGTAGTGCACGCTCTCAGTTGTAGATATATACATCTCTTTGTTGTGCACGCTCTCAGTTGTAGATATATACATCTTGTTACGCTGAGCATGCGTGTGTGTTTATAGCCTGTGTACCAGAACTTCTGCTATCTCCCCTGACTACGAACCTTGCCGCCTGCCCCCGACCTTCTGCTACGTCCGACCTTGCTTCTGCCTACTCCCTTGTACCGCGCCTATCTTCAGCAGCCAGAGAGGTGAGCCGTTGCTAGTGGATACGACCTGGTCACTACCGCCGCAGCAAGACCATCCCGCTTTGCGGCGGGCTCTGGTGAAAACCTGTAGTGGCTTAGAACCGGTCCACTAGCGCGGTCCTCGCCATCCCTCTCTGGCACAGAGGATCCACTACCTGCCAGCCGGCATCGTGACAATTATGTTCTGTATGGTATGGGGACCCCTAGTGGTCTCTTGATAATATATGCTTTCTGTAAAAAGGAAATAACATTTTGTTATGAAGTATATTAGAAAGGTTAATGTTTTGCCAAAATGTACAACATATAAAAAGTTTTAAAATCTGACAGTGCCCATTTAAGTAAAACTTAGCTGGAGTAAGGACATTAACGATGAATAGTAAAAACATTTGCGCAAGAAGTGGCTAATCTGCTTTGTATAATTGGAGCATTTAAGCTTCTTGTATGCCACATCACTTTTATAGATACATTTCAAAACTGTCCCAGGTGGCCCAACACCCAGTGGGGTAAGTAGGGTGATGATGGACTTGTGGTATTAAAGGGGTCTTCTAGGATTTTTTTTTTTTACTATGTTTCAGGGGCTGTACAGTTAGTGTAGTTCATAATATAGTGTCTGTACCTGTGTGTGACGGTTTTCTCACAATTCTTCTGTGATTTTCGCCCCAATATTTATTTTTAACTGCATACAAAATGACTGTTGTCTCAGGTTTTTCCCAGGTGGCATTCTGGCCCGAAACATGACATCACTAGTCAGGTGATGACAGGGACCCTGTCTGCTTCAACGGGTGGGGCGACCGCTGGTGGGAGAAGGATGATTCTGCAACTAATTGTATTTTTTGCAACAGCTGGAGGCACCCTGGTTAGAAAACACTGGTCTATTGTATGGAATGCACCTCATTTGTGTTTCAATGGCTGATGTGTGGGAGAAAGAAAAGTGACCTCTCACTTACAAACAAGGAATTATGGGATTTGTAGTTTAAAAAGGGAACTCCAACAGGAAATAGCCAGTTCACATAAAAATAGCCACAGCGTTATGGTAATCTCACAACACTTTAGCCCTAAGACAATCGCTGATCCTTCCTAAACATGTATCGCCTTATGGTGGACGACCCCATAAAAATTGTTTTTCTTAAAGGGGTATTCCAATTTAATTAAAAACCAAGTTACAGCCTGCTAGCAAGGGCATACAGAATATACCATAGGGGCAGACCACACTGCTGATATTGGGCCCTCAGAGAGGGGGTCCCTGTACTGGTTGGTCCTATTCTTTTTAAGTAAAGCTTTATTAAAGGTTTCTTCAATAATAACAGGAAAGGAAGGAACATATCAGCACAATAAACTGTTACAACACACATGCAACAACTCCCCAGTGTGAACAGGGATCGGCACATACAGCAAGGGTAACATAACAATAGTGAAATGACGGCGGTACTTTGCCGTTAGGTGCGAATCAGTTATAAATCCAATAACATAGGTTGCAGAGAGTCTGCCTAAACAGGGGCCCATTCTTTTTTCTATTGGTATGAAGCTGTGCAGAATTTCTCTCTTCAAGGAACTGCAGTGTCAGCAAGTTAATAGAGGAGGGTACTGACCAATGGGTCAAAGAAGGCAAAGGGGAATAATCACAAGATCTTTCTGTTTCAGGAGGCGAAATCAGGCGCCTGTTTCAATATTTCCTATGGTTCACTCTTTTTTTATGTACATCACTACCTGCTAGGGCAAAATAAAGCATACAATCCTAGGATGGGCCAGTGGTGGTGCTCCTGTCTTTTTATTTACCCTGATGAAACAGCCTCACAGCTCTCCTGCCAACATTTCCAACACACTGCATTATCAGTAATTGTCTACAGTGGGTTCAAATATCATCAGGGTAAGTAAAGATGGACCAAGGTGGTCTAGAACACCAGAGCTGGATCAGGTGAGGTGAGTATACTTTGTTTTGTTTCTTTACAGCACTAGCAGGCTGTAACTTGCTTTTTAACTAAATCAAAATACCCATTTTAAAGGGGAATTTCAGTACTTAACCTCTTATCCCCTATCCACAGGTGTGATGATCGCGGGGAAGTCCAACCGCTGGGACCCCATGCAATCTCCTGTGTGGAGCCCTGGCTTTCCTCATGCATAGAGTGAGCAGAAACCACGGAGCAGAGAGAAGCATGGAGGGGGAGTGTTGACCACGGGTCAGGGCATGTATCGGACCCCCGCAATCACACAATTATCTCCTATCCTGTGGATGGGGAATAAGAAGTTAAGTACCAGAGTTCACCCTTAAAGGGGTACTCAGCCCCTAGACATCTTATCCTCTATCCAAAGGATAGTGGATAAGATGTCTGATCGCGGGGGTCCTGTCGCTGGGACCCGCGTGATCTCCCTGCAGCACCCGATGTTCGTTTAGAATGCCAGCTGCATTGCCGGAGGCTCGTGATGTCATTGCCACGCCCCCTCGTGATGTCACTTCCCCTCAATGCAAGTCTATGGGAGGGGACGTGGTGCGTGTGTCACGAGGGGGACATGGCTGTGACATCATGAGCCTCCGCATTGGTAATCATCTGGCACAGAGTGAAGTTCCTCCATGCACCGGATGACCGGGGTGCCGCAGTAGAGATCACGTGGGTCCCAGCTGCAGGACCCCCGCTATCAGACATCTTATCCCCTATTTTTTGGATAGGGGATAAGATGTCTAGATGCCCTTTAATGTTTACACTGATTTTTCTTTTTTATATACCCCATTCAAAATGCAACAACTATGAGACCATGGATAAAGTGGTCCACGTAGGATTTGCACATACAAAATGTATGCATACGTTGACTTATTTGATTAATTTATAAAGAAATAGAATAAGTAAATAATTGTAAAATCATAAATATACCCTTTTACAGCAAAATCTGCATTGTGTCTTATCATTCTTTAATAAATCTTCTCCTTCCGAGGTTTAACAGAGAGTATATTTTTATCGACTATACTTTCTTTCTGCCGAGATGGAGAGAAAATTCCAATAGCTCGCGAATCGCATCCCAGGTCACTTACCCGTTCCCGTCTCCTGCTGTCATGTGCTGGCGCACGCGGCTCCGCTCTCTAGGGCGCGCGCGCGCCAGCTCCCTGAGACTTAAAGGGCCAGTGCACCAATGATTGGTGCCTGGCCCAATTAGCTTAATTGGCTCCCACCTGTTCCCTGGCTATATCTGAGCTCCTCCCTTGCACTCCCCTGCCGGATCTTGTTGCCCTTGTGCCTAGTGAAAGCGTTTTGTGTGTTTATAGCCTGTGTACCAGAACTTCTGCTATCTCCCCTGACTACGAACCTTGCCGCCTGCCCCCGACCTTCTGCTACGTCCGACTTTGCTTCTGCCTACTCCCTTGTACCTCGCCTATCTTCAGCAGCCAGAGAGGTTGAGCCGTTGCTAGTGGATACGACCTGGTCACTACCGCCGCAGCAAGACCATCCCGCTTTGCGGCGGGCTCTGGTGAAAACCAGTAGTGACTTAGAACCGATCCACTAGCACGGTCCACGCCAATCCCTCTCTGGCACAGAGGATCCACTACCTGCCAGCCGGCATCGTGACAGTAGATCCGGCCATGGATCCCGCTGAGGTCCCTCTGCCTTATATCTCGGATATCACCACGGTGATCGCCCAGCAATCCCGACAGATCGCCCATCTAACCCACCAGCTGTCGGAAATGTCCACCATTGTGCGCCAACTTCAGTCGCAACTTCAGCAGCAATCATCTCCTCCGCCAGCTCCTGCACCCCCTCCGCAGCGAGTGGCCACTCCTAGCCTCCGCCTGTCCTTGCCGGACAAATTTAATGGGGACTCTAAGTTTTGCCGTGGCTTTCTTTCGCAATGTTCCCTGCACATGGAGATGATGTCGGACCAGTTTCCTACTGAAAGGTCTAAGGTGGCTTTCGTAGTCAGCATTCTGTCTGGAAAAGCCCTGTCATGGGCCACACCGCTCTGGGACCGCAATGACCCCGTCACTGCCTCTGTACACTCCTTCTTCTCGGAAATTCGAAGTGTCTTTGAGGAACCTGCCCGAGCCTCTTCTGCTGAGACTGCCCTGCTGAACCTGGTCCAGGGTAATTCCTCCGTTGGCGAGTACGCCATACAATTCCGTACCCTTGCTTCTGAACTTTCCTGGAATAATGAGGCTCTCTGCGCGACCTTTAAAAAAGGCCTATCCAGCAACATTAAAGATGTTCTGGCCGCACGAGAGACTCCTGCTAACCTGCATGAACTCATTCATCTAGCCACTCGCATTGACATGCGTTTTTCTGAGAGGCATCAAGAGCTCCGCCAGGAAAAAGACTTAGATTTCTGGACACCTCTCCCACAGTCTCCATTGCAATCTGCGCCTAGGCCTCCCGCCGAGGAGGCCATGCAAGTGGATCGGTCTCGCCTGACCCTGGAAGAGAGGAATCGCCGTAAGGAAGAGAATCTTTGTCTGTACTGTGCCAGTACCGAGCATTTCTTGGTGGATTGCCCTATCCGTCCTCCACGCCTGGGAAACGCACGCACGCACCCAGCTCACGTGGGTGTGGCGTCTCTTGGTTCCAAGTCTGCTCCTCCACGTCTCACGGTACCCGTGCGGATTTCTACTTCAGCCAGCTCTTCCCTCTCAGCCGTGGCCTGCCTGGACTCTGGTGCCTCTGGGAATTTTGTTCGGGAGTCCTTAGTGAATAAATTCCGCATTCCGGTGACCCGTCTTGTCAAGCCACTCCACATTTCCGCGGTCAACGGAGCCAGGTTGGATTGCACCGTGCGTTTCCGCACGCAGCCCCTCCTAATGTGCATCGGACCTCATCAGGAGAAAATCGAATTTTTGGTCCTTCCCAATTGCACTTCCGAAATTCTCCTTGGACTACCCTGGCTTCTACACCATTCCCCAACCCTGGACTGGTCCACTGGGGAGATCAAGAGTTGGGGTCCCTCTTGTTCCAAGGACTGCCTTCAACCGGTTCCCAGTAATCCCTGCCGTGACCCTGTGGTTCCTCCTGTATCCGGTCCCCCTAAGGTCATTAAGGACTCTGCCTGCCACAGGAAATGCCTCTCCCCCCCTCCCAGTCCCATCAGGCAAGCCTCTGTGTCCCCTCATGGCTCCCGTCCTTATGTCTTCCTGCCCCATGCCAAGCTTCACCCTCTGCCCTCCCTCCCCATTCCTACTCCTGCTGTACTGCCTGCCATTGAGGAAACCATCCATTCCTTCCCGGTGTCCTCATCCCAGGGGAGGCAGCCACCGGACAAAAAAAAGGGGAGACCTAAGGGGGGGGGGTACTGTTACGCCTAGCGCTCCGGGTCCCCGCTCCTCCCCGGAGCGCTCACGGCGTCTTTTTCCCTGCAGCTCCCCGGTCAGTCCCGCTGACCGGGAGCGCTGCTCTGTCACGGCCGTTGGGGATGCGATTCGCACTGCGGGACGCGCCCGCTCGCGAATCGCATCCCAGGTCACTTACCCGTTCCCGTCTCCTGCTGTCATGTGCTGGCGCGCGCGGCTCCGCTCTCTAGGGCGCGCGCGCGCCAGCTCCCTGAGACTTAAAGGGCCAGTGCACCAATGATTGGTGCCTGGCCCAATTAGCTTAATTGGCTCCCACCTGTTCCCTGGCTATATCTGAGCTCCTCCCTTGCACTCCCCTGCCGGATCTTGTTGCCCTTGTGCCTAGTGAAAGCGTTTTGTGTGTTTATAGCCTGTGTACCAGAACTTCTGCTATCTCCCCTGACTACGAACCTTGCCGCCTGCCCCCGACCTTCTGCTACGTCCGACTTTGCTTCTGCCTACTCCCTTGTACCGCGCCTATCTTCAGCAGTCAGAGAGGTTGAGCCGTTGCTAGTGGATACGACCTGGTCACTACCGCCGCAGCAAGACCATCCCGCTTTGCGGCGGGCTCTGGTGAAAACCAGTAGTGACTTAGAACCGATCCACTAGCACGGTCCACGCCAATCCCTCTCTGGCACAGAGGATCCACTACCTGCCAGCCGGCATCGTGACAGTATATTTGTTGCTGATATATACTGTATGTATCTTTGTCGTGTGTGTTCTCATCTGTAGATGTATTACTTCTCTTTGTTGTGCACTTATATGTAGATACGTACTTCTCTTTGTTGTGCACACTCTCGGCTGTAGATATATATTCACCCTTAGTTGCAGATATATACATGTCTTTATTGTTACGCCGAGCGCTCCGGGTTCCCGCTCCTCCCCGGAGCGCTCGCTTCTCCCCCTCCGCTGCAGCGCCCCGGTCACGTCCTCTGACCCGGGGCGCTGCGATCCTGCTGCCAGCCGGGATGCGATTCGCGATGCGGGTAGCGCCCGCTCGCGATGCGCACCCCGGCTCCCCTACCTGACTCGCTCCCCGTCTGTTCTGTCCCGGCGCGCGCGGCCCCGCTCCCTAGGGCGCGCGCGCGCCGGGTCTCTGCGATTTAAAGGGCCACTGCGCCGCTGATTGGCGCAGTGGTTCCAATTAGGGTTATCACCTGTGCACTTCCCTATATTACCTCACTTCCCTTGCACTCCCTTGCCGGATCTTGTTGCCTTAGTGCCAGTGAAAGCGTTCCTTGTGTGTCCCTTGCCAGTGTTTCCAGACCTTCTGCCGTTGCCCCTGACTACGATCCTTGCTGCCTGCCCCGACCTTCTGCTACGTCCGACCTTGCTTCTGCCTACTCCCTTGTACCGCGCCTATCTTCAGCAGCCAGAGAGGTGAGCCGTTGCTAGTGGATACGACCTGGTCACTACCGCCGCAGCAAGACCATCCCGCTTTGCGGCGGGCTCTGGTGAATACCAGTAGTGGCTTAGAACCGGTCCACTAGCACGGTCCACGCCTATCCCTCTCTGGCACAGAGGGTCCACTACCTGCCAGCCGGCATCGTGACAGTAGATCCGGCCATGGATCCCGCTGAAGTTCCTCTGCCAGTTGTCGCTGACCTCACCACGGTGGTCGCCCAGCAGTCACAACAGATTGCGCAACAAGGCCAACAGCTGTCTCAACTGACCGTTATGCTACAACAGTTGCTACCACAGCTTCAGCAGTCATCTCCTCCGCCAGCTCCTGCACCTCCTCCGCAGCGAGTGGCCGCTCCTGGGATACGCTTATCCTTGCCGGATAAATTTGATGGGGACTCTAAGTTTTGCCGTGGCTTCCTTTCCCAATGTTCCCTGCATCTGGAGATGATGTCGGACCTGTTTCCCACTGAAAGGTCTAAGGTGGCTTTCGTAGTCAGTCTTCTGTCCGGAAAAGCCCTGTCATGGGCCACACCGCTCTGGGACCGCAATGACCCCGTCACTGCCTCTGTACACTCCTTCTTCTCGGAAATCCGAAGTGTCTTTGAGGAACCTGCCCGAGCCTCTTCTGCTGAGACTGCCCTGTTGAACCTGGTCCAGGGTAATTCTTCCGTTGGCGAGTATGCCGTACAATTCCGTACACTTGCTTCAGAATTGTCCTGGAATAATGAGGCCCTCTGCGCGACCTTCAAAAAAGGCCTATCCAGCAACATTAAAGATGTTCTGGCCGCACGAGAAATTCCTGCTAATCTACATGAACTTATTCACCTAGCCACTCGCATTGACATGCGTTTTTCTGAAAGGCGTCAGGAACTCCGTCAAGATATGGACTCTGTTCGCACGAGGCGTTTCGTCTCCTCGGCTCCTCTCTCCTCTGGTACCCTGCAATCTGTTCCTGTGCCTCCCGCCGTGGAGGCTATGCAGGTCGACCGGTCTCGCCTGACACCTCAAGAGAGGACACGACGCCGTATGGAGAACCTCTGCCTGTACTGTGCTAGTACCGAACACTTCCTGAGGGATTGTCCTATCCGTCCTCCCCGCCTGGAAAGACGTACGCTGACTCCGCACAAAGGTGAGACAGTCCTTGATGTCTACTCTGCTTCTCCACGTCTTACTGTGCCTGTGCGGATGTCTGCCTCTGCCTTCTCCTTCTCTACAGTGGCCTTCTTGGACTCTGGATCTGCAGGAAATTTTATTTTGGCCTCTCTCGTCAACAGGTTCAACATCCCAGTGACCAGTCTCGCCAGACCCCTCTACATCAATTGTGTAAATAATGAAAGATTGGACTGTGCCATACGTTTCCGCACGGAGCCCCTTCTTATGAGCATCGGATCTCATCATGAGAGGATTGAACTTTTGGTCCTCCCCAATTGCACCTCGGAGATTCTCCTTGGACTTCCCTGGCTTCAACTTCATTCCCCAACCCTGGATTGGTCCACTGGGGAGATCAAGAGTTGGGGGTCCTCTTGTTCCAAGAACTGTCTAAAACCGGTTCCCAATAACCCTTGCCGTAACTCTGTGGTTCCTCCAGTAACCGGTCTCCCTAAGGCCTATATGGACTTCGCGGATGTTTTCTGCAAAAAACAAGCTGAGACTCTACCTCCTCACAGGCCTTATGATTGCCCTATCGACCTCCTCCCGGGTACTACTCCACCCCGGGGCAGAATTTATCCTCTCTCTGCCCCAGAGACTCTTGCCATGTCCGAATACGTCCAGGAGAATCTAAAAAAGGGCTTTATCCGTAAATCCTCCTCTCCTGCCGGAGCCGGATTTTTCTTTGTGTCCAAAAAAGATGGCTCCCTACGTCCTTGCATTGACTACCGCGGTCTTAATAAAATCACGGTTAAGAACCGCTACCCCTTACCCCTCATCTCTGAACTCTTTGATCGCCTCCAAGGTGCCCACATCTTCACTAAATTGGACTTAAGAGGCGCCTATAACCTCATCCGCATCAGAGAGGGGGACGAGTGGAAAACGGCATTTAACACCAGAGATGGACACTTTGAGTATCTGGTCATGCCCTTTGGACTGTGCAATGCCCCTGCCGTCTTCCAAGACTTTGTCAATGAAATTTTTCGTGATCTGTTATACTCCTGTGTTGTGGTATATCTGGACGATATCCTAATTTTTTCTGCCAATCTAGAAGAACACCGCCAGCATGTCCGTATGGTTCTTCAGAGACTTCGTGACAACCAACTCTATGCCAAAATTGAGAAATGTCTGTTTGAATGCCAATCTCTTCCTTTTCTAGGATATTTGGTCTCTGGCCAGGGACTACAGATGGATCCAGACAAACTCTCTGCCGTCTTAAATTGGCCACGCCCCTCCGGACTCCGTGCTATCCAACGCTTTTTGGGGTTCGCCAATTATTACAGGCAATTTATTCCACATTTTTCTACCATTGTGGCTCCTATCGTGGCTTTAACCAAGAAAAATGCTGATCCCAAGTCTTGGCCTCCTCAAGCAGAGGACTCCTTTAAACGACTCAAGTCTGCCTTTTCTTCGGCTCCCGTGCTCTCCAGACCTGACCCATCTAAACCCTTCCTATTGGAGGTTGATGCCTCCTCAGTGGGAGCTGGAGCTGTCCTTCTACAAAAAAACTCTTCCGGGCATGCTGTCACTTGTGGTTTTTTCTCTAGGACCTTCTCTCCAGCGGAGAGGAACTACTCCATCGGGGATCGAGAGCTTCTAGCCATTAAATTAGCACTTGAGGAATGGAGGCATCTGCTGGAGGGATCAAGATTTCCTGTCATTATCTACACCGACCACAAGAACCTCTCCTACCTCCAGTCGGCCCAACGGCTGAATCCTCGCCAGGCCCGGTGGTCTCTGTTCTTTGCCCGATTTAATTTTGAGATTCACTTTCGTCCTGCCGATAAGAACATTAGGGCCGATGCTCTCTCTCGTTCCTCGGATGCCTCAGAAGTTGATCTCCCTCCGCAACACATCATTCCACCTGACTGCCTGATCTCCACTTCTCCTGCCTCCATCAGGCAGACTCCTCCAGGAAAGACCTTTGTTTCTCCACGCCAACGCCTCGGAATCCTCAAATGGGGTCACTCCTCCCATCTCGCAGGTCATGCGGGCATCAAGAAATCTGTGCAACTCATCTCCCGCTTCTATTGGTGGCCGACTCTGGAGACGGATGTTGGGGACTTTGTGCGAGCCTGCACTATCTGTGCCCGGGATAAGACTCCTCGCCAGAAGCCCGCTGGTTTTCTTCATCCTCTGCCTGTCCCCGAACAGCCTTGGTCTCTGATTGGTATGGATTTTATTACTGATTTACCCCCTTCCCGTGGCAACACCGTTATTTGGGTGGTCGTTGATCGATTCTCCAAAATGGCACATTTCATCCCTCTTCCTGGTCTTCCTTCTGCGCCTCAGTTGGCTAAACAATTTTTTGTACACATTTTTCGTCTTCACGGGTTGCCTACGCAGATTGTCTCGGATAGAGGGGTCCAATTCGTGTCTAAATTCTGGAGAGCTCTCTGTAAACAACTCAAGATTAAATTAAATTTTTCCTCTGCATATCATCCCCAGTCCAATGGACAAGTAGAAAGAATTAACCAGATCCTGGGTGATTATTTGCGACATTTTGTTTCCTCCCGCCAGGATGACTGGGCAGATCTCCTTCCATGGGCCGAATTCTCGTATAACTTCAGGGTCTCTGAATCTTCCTCCAAATCCCCATTTTTCGTGGTGTACGGCCGTCACCCTCTTCCCCCCCTCCCTACCCCCTTGCCCTCTGGTCTGCCCGCTGTGGATGAAATTTCTCGTGACCTTTCCATTATATGGAGAGAGACCCAAAATTCTCTCTTACAGACTTCTTCACGCATGAAGAGATTCGCGGATAAGAAAAGAAGAGCTCCCCCCGTTTTTTCCCCTGGAGACAAGGTATGGCTCTCCGCTAAATATGTCCGCTTCCGTGTCCCTAGCTACAAGTTGGGACCACGCTATCTTGGTCCTTTCAAAATTTTGTGTCAAATTAATCCTGTCTCTTATAAACTTCTTCTTCCTCCTTCTCTTCGTATCCCTAATGCCTTTCACGTCTCTCTTCTCAAACCACTCATCCTCAACCGTTTTTCTCCCAAATCTGTTCCTCCCACTCCTGTTTCCGGCTCCTCGGACGTCTTCTCGGTCAAGGAGATTTTGGCTGCCAAAAAGGTCAGAGGGAAAAATTTTTTTTTAGTAGACTGGGAGGGTTGTGGTCCTGAAGAGAGATCCTGGGAACCTGAGGACAACATCCTTGACAAAAGTCTGCTCCTCAGGTTCTCAGGCTCCAAGAAGAGGGGGAGACCCAAGGGGGGGGGTACTGTTACGCCGAGCGCTCCGGGTTCCCGCTCCTCCCCGGAGCGCTCGCTTCTCCCCCTCCGCTGCAGCGCCCCGGTCACGTCCTCTGACCCGGGGCGCTGCGATCCTGCTGCCAGCCGGGATGCGATTCGCGATGCGGGTAGCGCCCGCTCGCGATGCGCACCCCGGCTCCCCTACCTGACTCGCTCCCCGTCTGTTCTGTCCCGGCGCGCGCGGCCCCGCTCCCTAGGGCGCGCGCGCGCCGGGTCTCTGCGATTTAAAGGGCCACTGCGCCGCTGATTGGCGCAGTGGTTCCAATTAGGGTTATCACCTGTGCACTTCCCTATATTACCTCACTTCCCTTGCACTCCCTTGCCGGATCTTGTTGCCTTAGTGCCAGTGAAAGCGTTCCTTGTGTGTCCCTTGCCAGTGTTTCCAGACCTTCTGCCGTTGCCCCTGACTACGATCCTTGCTGCCTGCCCCGACCTTCTGCTACGTCCGACCTTGCTTCTGCCTACTCCCTTGTACCGCGCCTATCTTCAGCAGCCAGAGAGGTGAGCCGTTGCTAGTGGATACGACCTGGTCACTACCGCCGCAGCAAGACCATCCCGCTTTGCGGCGGGCTCTGGTGAATACCAGTAGTGGCTTAGAACCGGTCCACTAGCACGGTCCACGCCTATCCCTCTCTGGCACAGAGGGTCCACTACCTGCCAGCCGGCATCGTGACATTTATTGTGTGTGCTGTAGTTATATGTCTATTTGTTGTGAACACTCTTGGATATAGATACTTCTCTTTGTTGTAGATATTTACGGGTTTTTATTGTGCGTGCTCTCAGCTGTAGGTATATATCTATCTGTTGTGCACACACTTGGCTGTACTTAGATACATCTCTTTGTTGTGCACACTCTTAGGCTGTACTTAGATACATCTCTTTGTTGTGCACACTCTTAGGCTGTACTTAGATACATCTCTTTGTTGTGCACACACTTGGCTGTACTTAGATACATCTCTTTGTTGTGCACACTCTTAGGCTTCTTTCACACTGCTGTTGTGACAAGGCAGCATGACGTCCGTCGGGGAACCCGGGGAGAATAGCGGGAGGAAAAATACATAATGCAAAGCTTTTTCCTCACGCAATTCCCATCAGAAAACAACAGCGCCTGACTGACCCCATAATAGTAAATGGGATCTATCGGGACTCATTGTTTCCTTTCCCGTCAAAAATAACGTCCGTTAAGGCACAAAAAAAAGTGGCTGACGGACATTTGCCAACAGGGCACAACGGCAGTGTGAAATAGGCCTTAGCTGTAGATATCTATATCTCTTTGTTGTGCACGCTCTCAGTTGTTGGTGGACACGTCTCTTTGATGTGTGCACACTTGGCTGTACATATATACATCTCTTTGTTATGCACACTCTCAGTTGTTGGTGGACACGTCTCTTTGTTGTGCGCACACTTGGCTGTACATATATACATCTCTTTGTTGTGCATGCTCTTGATAGTGATGACCCTTATGTTTCTTATGACTGATCAATATACTAATACTAATATGCCATTGCTGCTGGAAATATATATTTGTTCCCTTCCCTTTAACCCATATACATCAGAATGCTATCTGCTCATGACTCTGGATTGAGGCCTTGAGATGAGTCCATGCGGGAGTAGAAAGACTAAATATCTGACGAACAGAGAACTTCTGCCAAGAAATTAATGGACACTAGATATGCTAATTTATACGGACACAATAATCGAACAACCAATCAAAATGTAACATGCTAATTGTGATATCATAACTAACCCTCCTTCTTTGTACAATGTAAAAACCAACTGTTCTTCCTGTAATAAACCAGAACTCTTTGGGGAACAGCTAAGTTTCCTGCTAAGCAGAGTGTATACTAACATCCTCTGTGTGGTGTATATTTTTTATGTCGACACTTAGCAAAAGATATAGCAGCACAATCAATCACATTTGAAAGCCTCCCCTCGGACCATCCTTATAACTCTCAGTTGTTGGTGGACATGTCTCTTTGTTGTACGCACACTTGGCTGTACATATATACATCTCTTTGTTGTGCACGCTCTCAGTTGTAGATATATACATCTCTTTGTAGTGCACGCTCTCAGTTGTAGATATATACATCTCTTTGTTGTGCACGCTCTCAGTTGTAGATATATACATCTTGTTACGCTGAGCGCTCCGGGTCCCTGCTCCTCCCCGAAGCGCTCGCGGCGTTTCTCTCCCTGCAGCGCCCCGGTCAGACCCGCTGACCGGGAGCGCTGCACTGACATTGCTGGCGGGGATGCGATTCGCATAGCGGGACGCGCCCGCTCGCGAATCGCATCCCAAGTCACTTATCCGTTCCGGTCCCCTGCTGTCATGTGCTGGCGCGCGCGGCTCCACTCTCTAGGGCGCGCGCGCGCCAGCTCTCTGAGACTTAAAGGGCCAGTGCACCAATGATTGGTGCCTGGCCCAATTAGCTTAATTGGCTTCCACCTGCTCCCTGGCTATATCTGATCACTGCCCCTGCACTCCCCTGCCGGATCTTGTTGCCTTAGTGCCTAGAGAAAGCGTTACTGTGTTTGTCCATACTGTGTACTTGACCTCCTGCTATTGCCTTATTGACTACGATTCTTGCTGCCTGCCCCGACCTTCTGCTACGTCCGACCTTGCTCTTGTCTACTCCCTTGTACCGCGCCTATCTTCAGCAGTCAGAGAGGTTGAGCCGTTGCTAGTGGATACGACCTGGTTGCTACCGCCGCTGCAAGACCATCCCGCTTTGCGGCGGGCTCTGGTGAAAACCAGTAGCAGCTTAGAACCGGTCCACTAGCACGGTCCACGCCTATCCCTCTCTGGCACAGAGGATCCACATCCAGCCTGCCGAATCGTGACAGTAGATCCGGCCATGGATCCCGCTGAGGTTCCCCTGCCAGTTGTCTCTGACCTCTCTACGCTGGTCGCCCAGCAAGCCCGACAGATCGCCCAACAAGATCACCAGCTGTCGTACTTGACCACCATGACACAGCAACTTCAGTCGCAGCTACAGCAGCTTCAGTCACAGCTACAGCAATTTCAGTCACAGCTACAGCAGCAACAACCATCTCCTCCGCCGGCTCCTGCACCTCTTCCACAGCGAGTGGCCGCTCCTAGCCTCCGCTTGTCCCTGCCGGACAAATTTGATGGGGACTCTAGACTCTGCCGAGGTTTCCTGTCACAATGTTCCCTACATTTGGAGATGTTGTCGGACCAATTTCCTACTGAACGGTCGAAGGTGGCTTTCGTGGTTAGTCTCCTGTCTGGAAAGGCTTTGGCTTGGGCCACACCGCTCTGGGACTGCGATGACCCTGTCACCGCCACTGTACACTCCTTCTTCTCTGAGGTTCGCAGTGTCTTCGAGGAACCAGCCCGAGCTTCTTCTGCCGAGACTGCCCTGCTGAACCTGGTCCAGGGTAATTCTTCAGTAGGCGAGTACGCCATCCGATTTCGTACTCTCGCTTCCGAATTATCTTGGAACAACGAGACTCTCTGCGCGACCTTTAAAAAAGGCCTATCCAGTAACATCAAAAATGTGCTGGCCGCACAAGAGATTCCTGCCAGTCTGCATGAACTTATCCATTTGGCCACCCGCATTGACATGCGTTTTTCGGAAAGACACCAGGAACTCCGCCAGGAAAAAGACCTTAATCCCTGGGCACCTCTCTCACGGTATCCCTTGCAGTCTACCCCTGCGCCTCCCGCCGAGGAGCCTATGCAAGTAGATCGGTCTCGCCTGACTATTGAAGAGAGGTCTCGCCGTAGGGATAAGAATCTATGTCTGTACTGCGCTAGTACCGAACATTTCTTGGTGGATTGCCCGATTCGTCCTCCTCTTCTGGAAAATGCACGCACGCAACCTGCTCATGTGGGTCTGGCGTCTCTGGGTACGGAGTCTGCTTCTCCATGTCTCACTGTGCCCGTGCGGATTTCTCCTTCTGCCGACTCCTCCTTCTCTGCCGTGGCCGTCTTGGACTCTGGTTCCTCTGGAAATTTTATTCTGGCCTCTTTGCTTGATAGGTACTGCATCCCGGTGATCCGTCTCATCAAGCCGCTCTACATTGCTTCAGTCAACGGAGTCAAGTTGAACTGCACTGTGCGTTTTCGCACAGTGCCTCTGCTTATGAGCATTGGACCACATCTCGAAAAGATTGAATTCTTGGTTCTGCCCGGCTGCACATCTGAAGTCCTTCTCGGTCTGCCATGGCTCCAGCACCATTCTCCCACCCTTGACTGGACCACCGGGGAGATCGAGAATTGGGGTCCTGCTTGCCGCAAGAAATGCCTCACGCCTGCTCCCAGCCCAGTCTGTCGGGCCTCAGTGTCCCCTCCTGTGCCTGGTCTCCCCAAGGCCTATCTGGACTGTGCCAAGCCTCACCCTCTGCCCTCCCTCCCCATTCCCACTCCTTCTGACCGGTCTGCCCAGGACTTCACTGTCCCCCAGAAGGAGACTCTACAATCGCTCCCAATGTCCTCGTCCCAGGTGGAGCGACATCCCGACAAAAAGAGGGGGAGACCTAAGGGGGGGGGTACTGTTACGCTGAGCGCTCCGGGTCCCTGCTCCTCCCCGAAGCGCTCGCGGCGTTTCTCTCCCTGCAGCGCCCCGGTCAGACCCGCTGACCGGGAGCGCTGCACTGACATTGCTGGCGGGGATGCGATTCGCATAGCGGGACGCGCCCGCTCGCGAATCACATCCCAAGTCACTTACCCGTTCCGGTCCCCTGCTGTCATGTGCTGGCGCGCGCGGCTCCGCTCTCTAGGGCGCGCGCGCGCCAGCTCTCTGAGACTTAAAGGGCCAGTGCACCAATGATTGGTGCCTGGCCCAATTAGCTTAATTGGCTTCCACCTGCTCCCTGGCTATATCTGATCACTGCCCCTGCACTCCCCTGCCGGATCTTGTTGCCTTAGTGCCTAGAGAAAGCGTTACTGTGTTTGTCCATACTGTGTACTTGACCTCCTGCTATTGCCTTATTGACTACGATTCTTGCTGCCTGCCCCCGACCTTCTGCTACGTCCGACTTTGCTTCTGCCTACTCCCTTGTACCGCGCCTATCTTCAGCAGTCAGAGAGGTTGAGCCGTTGCTAGTGGATACGACCTGGTCACTACCGCCGCAGCAAGACCATCCCGCTTTGCGGCGGGCTCTGGTGAAAACCAGTAGTGACTTAGAACCGGTCCACTAGCACGGTCCACGCCTATCCCTCTCTGGCACAGAGGATCCACATCCAGCCTGCCGAATCGTGACACATCTCTTTGTTGTGCACGCTCTCAGTTGTAGATATATACATCTCTTTGTAGTGCACGCTCTCAGTTGTACATATATACATCTCTTTGTAGTGCACGCTCTCAGTTGTAGATATATACATCTCTTTGTAGTGCACGCTCTCAGTTGTAGATATATACATCTCTTTGTTGTGCACGCTCTCAGTTGTAGATATATACATCTCTTTGTTGTGCACGCTCTCAGTTGTAGATATATACATCTCTTTGTAGTGCACGCTCTCAGTTGTACATATATACATCTCTTTGTAGTGCACGCTCTCAGTTGTAGATATATACATCTCTTTGTAGTGCACGCTCTCAGTTGTAGATATATACATCTCTTTGTAGTGCACGCTCTCAGTTGTAGATATATACATCTCTTTGTTGTGCACGCTCTCAGTTGTAGATATATACATCTCTTTGTTGTGCACGCTCTCAGTTGTAGATATATACATCTCTTTGTAGTGCACGCTCTCAGTTGTAGATATATACATCTCTTTGTAGTGCACGCTCTCAGTTGTAGATATATACATCTCTTTGTAGTGCACGCTCTCAGTTGTAGATATATACATCTCTTTGTAGTGCACGCTCTCAGTTGTAGATATATACATCTCTTTGTAGTGTACGCTCTCAGTTGTAGATATATACATCTTTTTGTAGTTCATGCTCTCAGTTGTACATATATACATCTCATTGTAGTGCACGCTCTCAGTTGTAAATATATACATCTCTTTGTAGTGCACGCTCTCAGTTGTAAATATATACATCTCTTTGTAGTTCATGCTCTCAGTTGTACATATATACATCTCTTTGTAGTGCACGCTCTCAGTTGTACATATATACATCTCATTGTAGTGCACGCTCTCAGTTGTAGATATATACATCTCTTTGTAGTGCACGCTCTCAGTTGTAGATATATACATCTCTTTGTAGTGCAAGCTCTCAGTTGTAGATATATACATCTCTTTGTAGTGCACGCTCTCAGTTGTACATATATACATCTCATTGTAGTGCACGCTCTCAGTTGTAGATATATACATCTCTTTGTAGTGCACGCTCTCAGTTGTAGATATATACATCTCTTTGTAGTGCACGCTCTCAGTTGTAGATATATACATCTCTTTGTAGTGCACGCTCTCAGTTGTAGATATATACATCTCTTTGTAGTGCACGCTCTCAGTTGTAGATATATACATCTCTTTGTAGTGCACGCTCTCAGTTGTACATATATACATCTCTTTGTAGTGCACGCTCTCAGTTGTACATATATACATCTCTTTGTAGTGCACGCTCTCAGTTGTAGATATATACATCTCTTTGTAGTGCACGCTCTCAGTTGTAGATATATACATCTCTTTGTAGTGCACGCTCTCAGTTGTAGATATATACATCTCTTTGTAGTGCACGCTCTCGGTTGTAGATATTTACATCTCATTGTAGTGCACGCTCTCAGTTGTAGATATATACATCTCATTGTAGTGCACGCTCTCAGTTGTAGATATATACATCTCATTGTAGTGCACGCTCTCAGTTGTAGATATATACATCTCTTTGTAGTGCACGCTCTCAGTTGTACATATATACATCTCTTTGTAGTGCACGCTCTCAGTTGTAGATATATACATCTCATTGTAGTGCACGCTCTCAGTTGTAGATATATACATCTCTTTGTAGTGCACGCTCTCAGTTGTAGATATATGCATCTCTTTGTAGTGCACGCTCTCAGTTGTAGATATATACATCTCTTTGTAGTGCACGCTCTCAGTTGTAGATATATGCATCTCTTTGTAGTGCACGCTCTCAGTTGTAGATATATACATCTCTTTGTAGTGCACGCTCTCAGTTGTACATATATACATCTCATTGTAGTGCACGCTCTCAGTTGTAGATATATACATCTCTTTGTAGTGCACGCTCTCAGTTGTAGATATATACATCTCTTTGTTGTGCACGCTCTCAGTTGTAGATATATACATCTCTTTGTAGTGCACGCTCTCAGTTGTAGATATATACATCTCTTTGTAGTGCACGCTCTCAGTTGTAGATATATACATCTCTTTGTAGTGCACGCTCTCGGTTGTAGATATATACATCTCATTGTAGTGCACGCTCTCAGTTGTAGATATATACATCTCTTTGTAGTGCACGCTCTCAGTTGTAGATATATACATCTCTTTGTAGTGCACGCTCTCAGTTGTAGATATATACATCTCTTTGTAGTGCACGCTCTCAGTTGTAGATATATACATCTCTTTGTAGTGCACGCTCTCGGTTGTAGATATATACATCTCATTGTAGTGCACGCTCTCAGTTGTAGATATATACATCTCATTGTAGTGCACGCTCTCAGTTGTAGATATATACATCTCATTGTAGTGCACGCTCTCAGTTGTAGATATATACATCTCATTGTAGTGCACGCTCTCAGTTGTAGATATATACATCTCATTGTAGTGCACGCTCTCAGTTGTAGATATATACATCTCTTTGTAGTGCACGCTCTCAGTTGTAGATATATACATCTCTTTGTAGTGCACGCTCTCAGTTGTACATATATACATCTCTTTGTTGTGCACGCTCTCAGTTGTACATATATACATCTCTTTGTTGTGCACGCTCTCAGTTGTAGATATATACATCTCTTTGTAGTGCACGCTCTCAGTTGTAGATATATACATCTCATTGTAGTGCACGCTCTCAGTTGTAGATATATGCATCTCTTTGTTGTGCACGCTCTCAGTTGTAGATATATACATCTCATTGTAGTGCACGCTCTCAGTTGTAGATATATACATCTCATTGTAGTGCACGCTCTCAGTTGTAGATATATACATCTCTTTGTAGTGCACGCTCTCAGTTGTAGATATATACATCTCTTTGTAGTGTACGCTCTCAGTTGTAGATATATACATCTCTTTGTAGTGCACGCTCTCAGTTGTACATATATACATCTCTTTGTTGTGCACGCTCTCAGTTGTACATATATACATCTCATTGTAGTGCACGCTCTCAGTTGTAGATATATACATCTCATTGTAGTGCACGCTCTCAGTTGTAGATATATACATCTCATTGTAGTGCACGCTCTCAGTTGTAGATATATACATCTCTTTGTAGTGCACGCTCTCAGTTGTACATATATACATCTCTTTGTTGTGCACGCTCTCAGTTGTAGATATATACATCTCTTTGTAGTGCACGCTCTCAGTTGTAGATATATACATCTCTTTGTAGTGCACGCTCTCAGTTGTAGATATATACATCTCTTTGTAGTGCACGCTCTCAGTTGTAGATATATACATCTCTTTGTTGTGCACGCTCTCAGTTGTAGATATATGCATCTCTTTGTTGTGCACGCTCTCAGTTGTAGATATATACATCTCTTTGTAGTGCACGCTCTCAGTTGTAGATATATACATCTCTTTGTAGTGCACGCTCTCAGTTGTAGATATATACATCTCTTTGTAGTGCACGCTCTCAGTTGTAGATATATACATCTCTTTGTAGTGCACGCTCTCAGTTGTAGATATATACATCTCATTGTAGTGCACGCTCTCAGTTGTAGATATATACATCTCTTTGTAGTGTACGCTCTCAGTTGTAGATATATACATCTCTTTGTAGTGCACGCTCTCAGTTGTAGATATATACATCTCTTTGTAGTGCACGCTCTCAGTTGTAGATATATACATCTCTTTGTAGTGCACGCTCTCAGTTGAAGATATATACATCTCTTTGTAGTGCACGCTCTCAGTTGTAGATATATACATCTCTTTGTAGTGCACGCTCTCAGTTGTAGATATATACATCTCTTTGTAGTGCACGCTCTCAGTTGTACATATATACATCTCATTGTTGTGCACGCTCTCAGTTGTAGATATATACATCTCTTTGTAGTGCACGCTCTCAGTTGTACATATATACATCTCTTTGTAGTGCACGCTCTCAGTTGTAGATATATACATCTCTTTGTAGTGCACGCTCTCAGTTGTAGATATATACATCCCTTTGTAGTGCACGCTCTCAGTTGTAGATATATACATCTCTTTGTAGTGCACGCTCTCAGTTGTAGATATATACATCTCTTTGTAGTGCACGCTCTCAGTTGTAGATATATACATCTCTTTGTAGTGTACGCTCTCAGTTGTAGATATATACATCTCTTTGTAGTGCACGCTCTCAGCGCTCTCGCACGGCTGCCTCTGTACACAGGCAGAGAACATAGAATTATTTCTTGTTTGCTTAGTAAATAAAACACGAGCGCCGCTTCCTGAGGGAATGAAATCCTCTATTGGATTGTATCTAAAGTCAAGCAGCGGGCGCTGGGATGGCGGCGGAGGACAAGGCGCACAGATTTGGCTACGGTGCCATTGACTCGCAGTTTATATTTTGTTTATGGAGGCGAATCAGTGAGCTTATTTTTTGGCTGAGAATGTGTCATTCTTGCGGGGGAGCCGGGAGCGTGGAGCGCGGCCGCCGAGCAGCTCAATATCCTATTTATTTTATTTATAAAAGAAATTGAAAGCTTGAAAGGACGGAGTAATTGACTCACGGGGATGACAGTGAAACCTGTAAATTTCATCTTCTCCACTCAAGTACAACATCTCTGGTTTACAAATTATCAGCGGGCAGCAGGCGCCTAATCCGCATGGAGATGAAGAGCCGCTTATTATATTATCTGCCCTTCCTATCAGCAGTAATCCCGCTCGCCTCCGTTAATGATGCCACTTGTGGCGCCAGAAGAGTCTATGAGCAGCTTCCATTAAAATGCAAATCTGGGGCCCCAGAGAGACGCGTGACACAAAAGTCAGGGGAATTCTGCCCCCCCCCCAGATCCTTCCGTAATAACTGATGCTCTGATTATCATTCCACCCGTGCTTCTCCAATGAATCGTCACAAAGCGTCTGAGCCGCAGCGAGACGGAGCCTCTGCTTCCCCGGGCAGATTTTATTTTTATTTTTTTGTTGTCAGGAAATGAAGAGAGTTATCGCAGCCAGGAGCGCGCTCTATCTGGGATCTCGCGGCCAGGTTTTCTCGTCTGATATTGTTCGCGGTGTGTGACACAGGAAATGAAACATTTCTCTCTCCCTTTCATCTACCGACCGTATCTTGCCACTAACAAGCTCCGACCCATTGTGAAAACTTTACCCCAGATCTGATTTATATGTCAAGGTGCAAATCTCTTCCCAGCGGCTTAGTCACCGAATGTGCGCACACAGCAATCCTTGGTGGAACATCGGCGGGAGGCCATTATATCCTGCACTTCCCCTCCCGCAGGTCTCGCTCGCCATAACGATAACAGCGCTCCGATATTATACAACCATCAGCCCATTCTCCGTCTCTTCCCAGATGCATTGGGTAAATTAATTATCCCGCAGTATTCTATGGAGAGGAGAATTAGGATTTATAACCCCCAGACATGTTAGAAATGAATCCTGTGAGATATCTCATACCCTCAAACGCACATTCCACCAGTCACCAAAGGGTTAAGTTGCGCTAATCTCTGGGTAACCTGCGGCAGCAATGATGATGAGAACTTGTAGGCACCGAGCTCTAAGCCTGGAGCTTTTATTACTCATAACCTGAAAACTCATTACAACTAATAAAAGAAATCTTTATAACAGACGAGGATGAATACACGGAAGTCATTATCACAAGCGCGGCACGGCTGTGTGCAGACCACGTGACACGGGGCATAAAAAGTACATATGTATATGATGTGAGGTCAGAAGGTGGGAACAGTGTATGCCCCCCTATTGTAGGATATACAGTAGAATCTCCCAATAGGGGACACTCACAAGGAATCAAAAAGTGTCCCCTATTGAGAGGTGTCCCTTATTGAGAGATGTCCCCTATTGAGAGGTGTCCCTTATTGAGAGATGTCCCCTATTTAGAGGTGTCCCTTATTGAGAGATGTCCCCTATTGAGAGTTGTCTCTTATTGAGAGATGTCCCTTATTGGGAAAAAAGGCTCATAAATCTTTCTAAATGACCGAATGCTGTCCTGTACTCACTCCAGGAGTGTAATTACCTATAAAACATGATAAAAAAAACAAAACAAGATTACAGTAGAATCTCGCAGTGACGTTTAATCCCTCCTCGTATCATTTCAACCCTCTTTATAACTCTGTGCCACCTTATTCCCCCTGTGCCTTGTGCCAAATTATCCCCCCTTACCTCCCTGTGCCACATAATTTCCCCTTGATCCCCCTGAGCCATTTTATTCCCCCTTCATTACCCTCTGTGTAAATGCATCACCCCCCTCTTTATAAAGTGACACAGGGGGATAAAGGTGGAAGAAATGGCCCAGGGGGTGGTAAAGTTGGGGTGATGAATTTGAACAGAGGGTAATAAAGGGGGGATGAAATAGCACAGGTGGGGATCAAGATGAAATGATGTGGCACAGGGGTAATAAAGGGGGAGATGATTTGGCACAGGGGAAATAAAATGACACGAGGGGAACAGGGAAGGAGGGGGGTGAATTAAGTGGTCGGTGAACGTTTAAACATCGGTCTTCTGCTTCTGTGCTGGGGCTTCTGCAGGGGGGCGCAGTGGGGTATTGACTGTACCCCCTTACGGCGGCCCTGTGTACAAGGTAGGGCCGGCACATAAGCCTAGTTGTCCCCTGTTGTAATAGGAGTGTTTTGTCCCCCTATTGGGAGTGTTTTGTCCCCTATTGGGAGTGTTTTGTCCCCTATTGGGAGCGTTTTGTCTCCTATTGGGAGTGTTTTGTCCCCTATTGGGAGTGTTTTGTCCCCTATTGGGAGTGTTTTGTCCTCTTTTGGGAGTGTTTTGTCCTCTTTTGGGTGTGTTTTGTCCTCTATTGGGAGTGTTTTGTCCTCTATTGGGAGTGTTTTGTCCTCTATTGGGAGTCTGTTGTCCCCCTATTGGGAGTGTTTTGTCCCCTATTGGGAGTGTTTTGTCCCCTATTGGGAGTGTTTTGTCCTCTTTTGGGAGTGTTTTGTCCTCTTTTGGGTGTGTTTTGTCCTCTATTGGGAGTGTTTTGTCCTCTATTGGGAGTCTGTTGTCCCCCTATTGGGAGTGTTTTGTCCTCTATTGGGAGTCTGTTGTCCCCCTATTGGGAGTGTTTTGTCCTCTATTGGGAGTGTTTTGTCCTCTATTGGGAGTGTTTTGTCCCCTATTGGGAGTGTTTTGTCTCCTATTGGGAGTGTTTTGTCCTCTATTGGGAGTGTATTGTCCCCTATTGGGAGTGTTTTGTCCTCTATTGGGAGTCTGTTGTCCCCCTATTGGGAGTGTTTTGTCCCCTATTGGGAGTGTTTTGTCCTCTATTGGGAGTCTGTTGTCCCCCTATTGGGAGTGTTTTGTCCCCTATTGGGAGTGTTTTGTCCCCTATTGGGAGCGTTTTGTCTCCTATTGGGAGCGTTTTGTCCCCTATTGGGAGTGTTTTGTCCCCTATTGGGAGTGTTTTGTCCCCTATTGGGAGTGTTTTGTCCTCTATTGGGAGTGTTTTGTCCTCTATTGGGAGTGTTTTGTCCTCTATTGGGAGTGTTTTGTCCCCTATTGGGAGTGTTTTGTCCCCTATTGGGAGTGTTTTGTCCTCTATTGGGAGTGTTTTGTCCTCTATTGGGAGTGTTTTGTCCTCTATTGGGAGTGTTTTGTCCCCTATTGGGAGTGTTTTGTCCTCTATTGGGAGTGTTTTGTCCTCTATTGAGAGTGTTCTGTCCCCTATTGGGAGTGTATTGTCCTCTATTGGGAGTGTTTTGTCCCATATTGGGAGTGTTTTGTCCCCTATTGGGAGTGTTTTGTCTCCTATTGGGTGTGTTTTGTCCTCTATTGGGAGTGTTTTGTCCTCTATTGGGAGTCTGTTGTCCCCCTATTGGGAGTGTTTTGTCCTCTATTGGGAGTCTGTTGTCCCCCTATTGGGAGTGTTTTGTCCTCTATTGGGAGTGTTTTGTCCTCTATTGGGAGTGTTTTGTCCCCTATTGGGAGTGTTTTGTCTCCTATTGGGAGTGTTTTGTCCTCTATTGGGAGTGTATTGTCCCCTATTGGGAGTGTTTTGTCCTCTATTGGGAGTCTGTTGTCCCCCTATTGGGAGTGTTTTGTCCCCTATTGGGAGTGTTTTGTCCTCTATTGGGAGTCTGTTGTCCCCCTATTGGGAGTGTTTTGTCCCCTATTGGGAGTGTTTTGTCCCCTATTGGGAGCGTTTTGTCTCCTATTGGGAGCGTTTTGTCCCCTATTGGGAGTGTTTTGTCCCCTATTGGGAGTGTTTTGTCCCCTATTGGGAGTGTTTTGTCCTCTATTGGGAGTGTTTTGTCCTCTATTGGGAGTGTTTTGTCCTCTATTGGGAGTGTTTTGTCCCCTATTGGGAGTGTTTTGTCCCCTATTGGGAGTGTTTTGTCCTCTATTGGGAGTGTTTTGTCCTCTATTGGGAGTGTTTTGTCCTCTATTGGGAGTGTTTTGTCCCCTATTGGGAGTGTTTTGTCCTCTATTGGGAGTGTTTTGTCCTCTATTGAGAGTGTTCTGTCCCCTATTGGGAGTGTATTGTCCTCTATTGGGAGTGTTTTGTCCCATATTGGGAGTGTTTTGTCCCCTATTGGGAGTGTTTTGTCTCCTATTGGGAGTGTTTTGTCCTCTATTGGGAGTGTTTTGTCCCTTATTGGGAGCATTTTGTCCCCTATTGGGAGTGTTTTTCCCCCCTATTGAGTGTGTCTGCATCCGCTATTGGGAGTGTCCCCTATATGGAAGGTGCAAATACATTACGTATTATGGGCCAATTAAAAGCTGTTCACTATTGGGTGAGACCATTGAGACCCGAAGTATCCACCCAAATTCTAAGTTTTCCAGAGGCCTCTATGACTCCACATTTAGAGCTGAATCCGGGGTTGACTAACAATCCCACATCAATTCACATCACTATGGAGGAGTATCTTTATAATCACCCACCCGAATCCCAATGGGGGGTCTTTTCTTTAGCAGCCAAAGGCTGTCCGGGCATTCTGGGAGTAGTAGTTTTGCAACAGCTGGAGGCACCCTGGTTGGTCCGAGTATGCTGGTCAGGGCACTCTAATTGGCCTAAGCATGCTGGAAGCTGTAGTTATGCAACAACTGGAGGCACCCTGGTTGCTCCGGGTATGCTGGTCAGGGCACCTTGATTGGCCTAAACATGCTGGAAGTTGTAGTTATGCAACAGCTGGAGGCACCCTGGTTGGTCCGGGTATGCTGGTTAGGGCACCCTGGTTGGTCTGGGTATGCTGGTCAGGGCACCCTGGATGGTCCGGGTATGCTGGTCAGGGCACCCTGGTTGGTCCGGGTATGCTGGTCAGGGCACCCTGGTTGGTCCGGGTATGCTGGTCAGGGCACCCTGGTTGGTCCGGGTATGCTGGTCAGGGCACCCTGGTTGGTCCAGGTATGCTGGTCAGGGCACCCTGGTTGGCCTGGGAATGCTGGAAGTTGTAGTTTTGTAACAGCTGGAGGCACCCTTGTTGGTCCGTATGTGCTGTTTAGGGCACCCTGTTGGCCTGGGCATGCTGGGAGTAGTAGTTTAGCAACAGCTGGAGGCACCCTGGTTTGTCAAACCACGTTTTAGGGTGTTTTCATTGCCAATAATCTTGATTTTTGAACAATTTTCTGGGTAATTCTTGTGTTGGAGAAAGTGGAAAGTCCATACAAGTGCTGTGATAAGGAATTACATGTTGTCTGTGAACACTTCACTCAACCATCTCTTCTGGGAACACATTATGCATTTGCAAGCGCAGCGGTGACAGAAATCCCATGTGTCATGGGGCCAGCGCCCAGATTAATTTTACAAGGTTCCTGGCATGGTGGTAGAATGTGATTTATCTGCCTGTTACCTGCGCTCATCCCTGACACCAACAAGCGATTTATGTTGTGCTGGATTTAAGGGCGCGCTGTGAGATGACACGGGGGTTTATGGTACGAGGCTGCGGTCAGCGTGAGGCTCATTAGCAATTCTCAGAAATATGAGGCGTGTAACGCTGTACAGGCCACAGTGGGCCTCAAGTGTCATCTCTGAGGGACAGCTCGGGCCGCTACGGATAACATTCCTTCTAATACACGGAATTTATGTCCTAGATCAAACGCTGACACTGACCGAGTGATGGACGTTCTGGAAACACAAAACTGATCGTTCCCTAACACGTAACCAGAGGGGAACCTAACGCAATTATACGGCGCGGCTGGTGTCATGTCTGGGACCAGGAGGGAACAAACAGATGGCACCGTGAGGAGCATGAAGGGCGACTCCTGTATGCTGCGACACTAAAGAGAGAACGAACAACATAACTGTGTGAAAAATATAATACAGCCCCCTGGTCATATCACATATAATACAGACAGTCCCATGTAATATCACACATGGACTACAGACAGTCCCCATATATCACATATAATACAGACAGTCCCATGTAATATCACACATGGACTACAGTCCCCATATATCACATATAATACAGACAGTCCCATGTAATATCACACATGGACTACAGACAGTCCCCATATACCACATATAATACAGACAGTTCCATGTAATATCACACATGGACTACAGACAGTCCCCATATATCACATATAATACAGACAATGCCATGTAATATCACACATGGACTACAGACAGTCCCCATATAACACATATAATACAGACAGTCCCATGTAATATCACACATGGACTACAGACAGTCCCCATATATCACATATAATACGGACAGTCCCCATATACCACATATAATACAGACAGTCCCATGTAATATCACACATGGACTACAGACAGTCCCCATATATCACATATAATACGGACAGTCCCCATATACCACATATAATACAGACAGTCCCCATATATCATATATAATACAGACAGTCCCCATATATCACATATAATGCAGACAGTCCCCATATATCACATATAAGGCAGACAGTCCACATATATCACTATAATACAGACAGTCCCATGTAATATCATACATGGACTACAGACAGTCCCATGTAATATCACACATGGACTACAGACAGTCCCCATATATCACATATAATACAGACAGTCCCATGTAATATCACACATGAACTACAGACAGCCCATATATCACATATAATACAGACAGTCCCATGTTATATCACAAATGAACTACAAACAGTCCCATATATCACATATAATACAGAAAGTCCCCATATATCACATATAATACAGAGAGTCCCATGTAATATCACACATGAACTACAGACAGTCCCCATATATCACATATAATACAGACAGTGCCATGTAATATCACACATGGACTACAAACAGTCACCATATATCACATATAATACAGACAGTCCCATGTAATATCATACATGGACTACAGACAGTCCTCATATATCACATATAATACAGACAGTCCCCATATACCACATATAATACAGTCAGTCCCCATATACCACATATAATACAGACAGTCCCATGTTATATCACACATGAACTACAGACAGTCCCCATATATCACATATAATACAAACAGTCCCCATATATCAAATATAATACAGACAGTCCCCATATATAACATTTAATACAGACAGTCCCCATATTTCACATTTAATACAGACATTCCCATGTAATATCACACATTGACTACATACAGTCCCCATATATCACATATAATACAGACAGTCACATGTAATATCACACATGGACTACAGACAGTCCCCATATATCACATATAATACAGACAGTCCCCATATATCACATATAGTATAGGCATTCCCATGTAATATCACACGTGAACTACAGACAGTCCCATATATCACATATAGTATAGGCATTCCCATGTAATATCATACATGGACGACACACAGCCTCCATATAATATAACACATGCAGTGCTGAGGCTCCTGTGTAATATAACACATGCAGTGCTGAGGCTCCTGTGTAATATAACACATGCAGTGCTGCGGCTCCCCGTGTAATATAACACATGCAGTGCTGAGGCTCCTGTGTAATATAACACATGCAGTGCTGCGGCTCCCCGTGTAATATAACACATGCAGTGCTGAGGCTCCCTGTGTAGTATAACACATGCATTGCTGAGGCTCCCTGTGTAGTATAACACATGCAGTGCTGAGGCTCCCTGTGTAGTATAACACATGCAGTGCTGAGGCTCCCGTGTAATATAACACATGCAGTGCTGCGGCTCCACGTGTAATATAACACATGCAGTGCTGAGGCTCCCGTGTAATATAACACATGCAGTGCTGAGGCTCCCCGTGTAATATAACACATACAGTGCTGAGGCTCCCCGTGTAATATAACACATGCAGTGCTGCGGTTCCCCGTGTGTAATATATTACATGCAGTGCTGCGGCTCCCTGTGTAATATAACACATGCAGTGCTGAGGCTCCCTGTGTAGTATAACACATGCAGTGCTGAGGCTCCCCGTGTAGTATAACACATGCAGTGCTGAGGCTCCCCGTGTAGTATAACACATGCAGTGCTGAGGCTCCCTGTGTAGTATAACACATGCAGTGCTGAGGCTCCCTGTGTAATATAACACATGCAGTGCTGAGGCTCCCCGTGTAGTATAGCACATGCAGTGCTGAGGCTCCCATGTAATATAACACATGCAGTGCTGAGGCTCCCCATGTAGTATAACACATGCAGTGCTGAGGCTCCTAGGGTAATATAACACATGCAGTGCTGAGGCTCCCTGTGTAGTATAACACATGTAGTGTTGCGGCTCCCTGTGTAATATAACACATGCAGTGCTGCGGCTCCCATGTAATATAACACATGCAGTACTGAGGCTCCCTGTGTAGTATAACACATGCAGTGCTGAGGCTCCCATGTAGTATAACACATGCAGTGCTGAGGCTCCCCGGGTAATATAACACATGCAGTGCTGAGGCTCCCTGTGTAGTATAACACATGCAGTGCTGCGGCTCCCTGTGTAATATAACATATGCAGTGCTGCGGCTTCCGTGTAATATAACACATGCAGTGCTGAGGCTCCCTGTGTAGTATAACACATGCAGTGCTGAGGCACTCCGTGTAGTATAACACATGCCGTGCTGAGTCTCCCTGTGTAATATAACACATGCAGTGCTGAGGCTCCCTGTGTAATATAACACATGAAGTGTTGAGGCTCCCCGTGTAATATAACACATGCAGTGTTGAGGCTCCCCGTGTAATATAACACATGCAGCGCTGAGGCTCCCGTGTAATATAACACATGCAGTGCTAAGGCTCCCTGTGTAATATAACACATGCAGTGCTGAGGTTCCCTGTGTAATATAACACATGCAGTGCTGAGGCTCCCGTGTAATATAACACATGCAGTGCTGAGGCTCCCTGTGTAATATAACACATGCAGTGCTGAGGCTCCCTGTGTAATATAACACATGCAGTGCTGAGCCTCCCTGTGTAATATAACACATGCAGTGCTGAGGCTCCCTGTGTAATATAACACATGCAGTGCAAAGGCTCCCTGTGTACTATAACACATGCAGTGCTGAGGCTCCCCGTGTAATATAGCACATGCAGTGCTGAGGCTCCCCGTGTAATATAGCACATGCAGTGCTGAGGCTCCCTGTGTAATATAACACATGCAGTGCTGAGGCTCCCCGTGTAATATAACACATGCAGTGCTGAGGCTCCCGTGTAATATAACACATGCAGTGCTGAGGCTCCCTGTGTAATATAACACATGCAGTGCTGAGGCTCCCCGTGTAATATAACACATGCAGTGCTGAGGCTCCCGTGTAATATAACACATGCAGTGCTGAGGCTCCCCATGTAATATAACACATGCAGTGCTGAGGCTCCCCGTGTAATATATCACATGCAGTGCTGCGGCTCCCCGTGTAATATAACACATGCAGTGCTGAGGCTCCCCGTGTAATATAACACATGCAGTGCTGCGGTTACCTGTGTAATATAACACATGCAGTGCTGCGGTTCCCTGTGTAATATAACACATGCAGTGCTGAGGCTCCAATGTAATATAACACATGCAGTGCTGAGGCTCCCCGGGTAATATAACACATGCAGTGCTGAGGCTCCCTGTGTAGTATTACACATGCAGTGTTGCGGCTCCCTGTGTAATATAACACATGCAGTGCTGCGGCTCCCGTGTAATATAACACATGCAGTGCTGAGGCTCCCCGTGTAATATAACACATGCAGTGCTAAGGCTCCCCGTGTAATATACCACATGCAGTGCTGAGGCTCCCCGTGTAATATCACACATGCAGTGCTGAGGCTCCCGTGTAATTTAACACATGCAGTGCTGAGGCTCCCTGTGTAATATAACACATGCAGTGCTGAGGCTCCCCGTGTAATATAACACATGCAATGCTGAGGCTCCCCGTGTAATATAACACATGCAGTGCTGAGGCTCCCTGTGTAATATAACACATGCAGTGCTGAGGCTCCCTGTGTAATATAACACATGCAGTGTTGAGGCTCCCCATGTAATATAACACATGCAGTGCTGCGGTTACCTGTGTAATATAACACATGCAGTGCTGCGGTTCCCTGTGTAATATAACACATGCAGTGCTGAGGCTCCCATGTAATATAACACATGCAGTGCTGAGGCTCCCCGGGTAATATAACACATGCAGTGCTGAGGCTCCCTGTGTAGTATTACACATGAAGTGTTGCGGCTCCCTGTGTAATATAACACATGCAGTGCTGCGGCTCCCGTGTAATATAACACATGCAGTGCTGAGGCTCCCCGTGTAATATAACACATGCAGTGCTAAGGCTCCCCGTGTAATATAACACATGCAGTGCTGAGGCTCCCCGTGTAATATCACACATGCAGTGCTGAGGCTCCCCGTGTAATATAACACATGCAGTGCTGAGGCTCCCTGTGTAATATAACACATGCAGTGCTGAGGCTCCCCGTGTAATATAACACATGCAGTGCTGAGGCTCCCCGTGTAATATAACACATGCAGTGCTGAGGCTCCCTGTGTAATATAACACATGCAGTGCTGAGGCTCCCTGTGTAATATAACACATGCAGTGTTGAGGCTCCCTGTTTAATATAACACATGCAGTGCTGAGGCTCCCGTGTAATATAACACATGCAGTGCTGAGGTTCCCTGTGTAATATAACACTTGCAGAGCTGAGGCTCCCGTGTAATATAACACATGCAGTGCTGAGGCTCCCTGTGTAATATAACACATGCAGTGCTGAGGCTCCCCGTGTAATATAACACATGCAGTGCTGAGGCTCCCTGTGTAATATAACACATGCAGTGCTGAGGCTCCCCATGTAACATAACACATGCAGTGCTGAGGCTCCCCGTGTAATATAACACATGCAGTGCTGCGGCTCCCCGTGTAATATAACACATGCAGTGCTGAGGCTCCCCGTGTAATATAACACATGCAGTGCTGCGGTTCTCTGTGTAATATAACACATGCAGTGCTGCGGTTCCCTGTGTAATATGACACATGCAGTGCTGAGGCTCCCTGTGTAATATAACACATGCAGTGCTGAGGCTCCCCATGTAATATAACACATGCAGTGCTGAGGCTCCCCGTGTAATATAACACATACAGTGCTGAGGCTCCCTGTGTAATATAACACATGCAGTGCTGAGGCTCCCGTGTAATATAACACATGCAGTGCTCCGGCTCCCCGTGTAATATCACACATGCAGTGTTGAGGCTCCCTGTGTAATATAACACATGCAGTGCTGAGGCTCCCGTGTAATATAACACATGCAGTGCTGAGGTTCCCTGTGTAATATAACACTTGCAGTGCTGAGGCTCCCCGTGTAATATAACACATGCAATGCTGAGGCTCCCCGTGTAATATAACACATGCAGTGCTGAGGCTCCCTGTGTAATATAACACATGCAGTGCTGAGGCTCCCTGTGTAATATAACACATGCAGTGCTGAGGCTCCCCATGTAATATAACACATGCAGTGCTGAGGCTCCCTGTGTAATATAACACATGCAGTGCTGCGGCTCCGTGTGATATATAACACATGCAGTGCTGAGGCTCCCTGTGTAATATAACACATGCAGTGCTGAGCCTCCCTGTGTAATATAACACATGCAGTGCTGAGGCTCCCCATGTAATATAACACATGCAGTGCTGAGGCTCCCCGTGTAATATAACACATGCAGTGCTGAGGCTCCCGTGTAATATAACACATGCAGTGCTGAGGTTCCCTGTGTAATATAACACATGCAGTGCTGAGGCTCCCGTGTAATATAACACATGCAGTGCTGAGGCTCCCTGTGTAATATAACACATGCAGTGCTGAGGCTCCCTGTGTAATATAACACATGCAGTGCTGAGCCTCCCTGTGTAATATAACACATGCAGTGCTGAGGCTCCCCATGTAATATAACACATGCAGTGCTGAGGCTCCCTGTGTAATATAACACATGCAGTGCTGAGCCTCCCTGTGTAATATAACACATGCAGTGCTGAGGCTCCCCATGTAATATAACACATGCAGTGCTGAGGCTCCCCGTGTAATATAACACATGCAGTGCTGAGGCTCCCGTGTAATATAACACATGCAGTGCTGAGGCTCCCTGTGTAATATAACACATGCAGTGCTGAGGCTCCCCGTGTAATATAACACATGCAGTGCTGAGGCTCCCTGTGTAATATAACACATGCAGTGCTGAGGCTCCCCATGTAATATAACACATGCAGTGCTGAGGCTCCCCGTGTAATATAACACATGCAGTGCTGCGGCTCCCCGTGTAATATAACACATGCAGTGCTGAGGCTCCCCGTGTAATATAACACATGCAGTGCTGCGGTTCTCTGTGTAATATAACACATGCAGTGCTGCGGTTCCCTGTGTAATATGACACATGCAGTGCTGAGGCTCCCTGTGTAATATAACACATGCAGTGCTGAGGCTCCCCATGTAATATAACACATGCAGTGCTGAGGCTCCCCGTGTAATATAACACATACAGTGCTGAGGCTCCCTGTGTAATATAACACATGCAGTGCTGAGGCTCCCGTGTAATATAACACATGCAGTGCTCCGGCTCCCCGTGTAATATCACACATGCAGTGTTGAGGCTCCCTGTGTAATATAACACATGCAGTGCTGAGGCTCCCGTGTAATATAACACATGCAGTGCTGAGGTTCCCTGTGTAATATAACACTTGCAGTGCTGAGGCTCCCCGTGTAATATAACACATGCAATGCTGAGGCTCCCCGTGTAATATAACACATGCAGTGCTGAGGCTCCCTGTGTAATATAACACATGCAGTGCTGAGGCTCCCTGTGTAATATAACACATGCAGTGCTGAGGCTCCCCATGTAATATAACACATGCAGTGCTGAGGCTCCCTGTGTAATATAACACATGCAGTGCTGCGGCTCCGTGTGATATATAACACATGCAGTGCTGAGGCTCCCTGTGTAATATAACACATGCAGTGCTGAGCCTCCCTGTGTAATATAACACATGCAGTGCTGAGGCTCCCCATGTAATATAACACATGCAGTGCTGAGGCTCCCCGTGTAATATAACACATGCAGTGCTGAGGCTCCCGTGTAATATAACACATGCAGTGCTGAGGTTCCCTGTGTAATATAACACATGCAGTGCTGAGGCTCCCGTGTAATATAACACATGCAGTGCTGAGGCTCCCTGTGTAATATAACACATGCAGTGCTGAGGCTCCCTGTGTAATATAACACATGCAGTGCTGAGCCTCCCTGTGTAATATAACACATGCAGTGCTGAGGCTCCCCATGTAATATAACACATGCAGTGCTGAGGCTCCCTGTGTAATATAACACATGCAGTGCTGAGCCTCCCTGTGTAATATAACACATGCAGTGCTGAGGCTCCCCATGTAATATAACACATGCAGTGCTGAGGCTCCCCGTGTAATATAACACATGCAGTGCTGAGGCTCCCGTGTAATATAACACATGCAGTGCTGAGGTTCCCTGTGTAATATAACACTTGCAGTGCTGAGGCTCCCGTGTAATATAACACATGCAGTGCTGAGGCTCCCTGTGTAATATAACACATGCAGTGCTGAGGCTCCCTGTGTAATATAACACATGCAGTGCTGAGCCTCCCTGTGTAATATAACACATGCAGTGCTGAGGCTCCCCATGTAATATAACACATGCAGTGCTGAGGCTCCCCGTGTAATATAACACATGCAGTGCTGCGGCTCCCCGTGTAATATAACACATGCAGTGCTGAGGCTCCCCGTGTAATATAACACATGCAGTGCTGAGGCTCCCTGTGTAATATAACACATGCAGTGCTGCGGCTCCCCGTGTAATATAACACATGCAGTGCTGAGGCTCCCCGTGTAATATAACACATGCAGTGCTGCGGCTCCCCCTGTTATATAACACATGCAGTGCTGAGGCTCCTGTGTAACATAACACATGCAGTGCTGAGGCTCCCTGTGTAATATAACACATGCAGTGCTGAGGCTCCCCATGTAATATAACACATGCAGTGCTGAGGCTCCCGTGTAACATAACACATGCAGTGCTGAGGCTCCCCGTGTAATATAACACATGCAGTGCTGAGGCTCCCCGTGTAATATAACACATGCAGTGCTGAGGCTCCCCGTGTAATATAACACATGCAGTGCTGAGGCTCCCCGTGTAATATCACACATGCAGTGCTGAGGCTCCCCGTGTAATATAACACATGCAGTGCTGAGGCTCCCTGTGTAATATAACACATGCAGTGCTGAGGCTCCCCGTGTAATATCACACATGCAGGGCTGAGGCTCCCCGTGTAATATAACACATGCAGTGCTGCGGCTCCCCGTGTAATATAACACATGCAGTGCTGAGGCTCCCCGTGTAATATAACACATGCAGTGCTGCGGTTCTCTGTGTAATATAACACATGCAGTGCTGAGGCTCCCTGTGTAATATAACACATGCAGTGTTGAGGCTCCCTGTGTAATATAACACATGCAGTGCTGAGGCTCCCGTGTAATATAACACATGCAGTGCTGAGGTTCCCTGTGTAATATAACACTTGCAGTGCTGAGGCTCCCGTGTAATGTAACACATGCAGCGTTGAGGCTCCCCGTGTAATATGACACATGCAGTGCTGCGGCTCCCAGTGTAATATAACACATGCAGTGCTGAGGCTCCCCGTGTAATATAACACATACAGTGCTGAGGCTCCCTGTGTAATATAACACATGCAGTGCTGAGGCTCCCCGTGTAATTTAACACATGCAGTGCTGAGGCTCCCCATGTAATATAACACATGCAGTGCTGAGGCTCCCTGTGTAATATAACACATGCAGTGCTGAGGCTCCCTGTGTAATATAACACATGCAGTGCTGAGGCTCCCCGTGTAATATAACACATACAGTGCTGAGGCTCCCTGTGTAATATAACACATGCAGTGCTGCGGCTCCCGTGTAATATAACACATGCAGTGCTGAGGCTCCCCGTGTAATATAACACATACAGTGCTGAGGCTCCCTGTGTAATATAACACATGCAGTGCTGAGGCTCCCTGTGTAATATAACACATGCAGTGCTGAGGCTCCCCGTGTAATATAACACATACAGTGCTGAGGCTCCCCGTGTAATATAACACATACAGTGCTGAGGCTCCCCGTGTAATATAACACATACAGTGCTGAGGCTCCCTGTGTAATATAACACATGCAGTGCTGAGGCACCCTGTGTAATATAACACATGCAGTGCTGAGGCTCCCTGTGTAATATCACACATGCAGTGCTGAGGCTCCCTGTGTAATATAACACATGCAGTGCTGAGGCTCCCTGTGTAATATAATACATGCAGTGCTGAGGCTCCCCGTGTAATATAACACATGCAGTGCTGAGGCTCCCAGTGTAATATAACACATGCAGTGCTGAGGCTCCCTGTGTAATATAACACATGCAGTGCTGAGGCTCCCGTGTAATATAACACATGCAGTGCTGAGGCTCCCCGTGTAATATCACACATGCAGTGCTGAGGCTCCCGTGTCATATAACACATGCAGTGCTGAGGCTCCCATGTAATATAACACCTGCAGTGCTGAGGCTCCCCGTGTAATATCAAACATGCAGTGCTGAGGCTCCCGTGTCATATAACACATGCAGTGCTGAGGCTCCCGTGTCATATAACACATGCAGTGCTGAGGCTCCCGTGTAATATAACACATGCAGTGCTGGGGCTCCCGTGTAATATAACACATGCAGTGCTGAGGCTCCCGTGTAATGTAACACATGCAGCGCTGAGGCTCCCCGTGTAATATGACACATGCAGTGCTGCGGCTCCCAGTGTAATATAACACATGCAGTGCTGAGGCTCCTCGTGTAATATAACACATACAGTGCTGAGGCTCCCTGTGTAATATAACACATGCAGTGCTGAGGCTCCCCGCGTAATTTAACACATGCAGTGCTGAGGCTCCCTGTGTAATATAACACATGCAGTGCTGAGGCTCCCCGTGTAATATAACACATACAGTGCTGAGGCTCCCTGTGTAATATAACACATGCAGTACTGCGGCTCCCGTGTAATATAACACATGCAGTGCTGAGGCTCCCCGTGTAATATAACAGATACAGTGCTGAGGCTCCCCGTGTAATATAACACATGCAGTGCTGAGGCTCCTCGTGTAATATAACACACACAGTGCTGAGGCTCCCTGTGTAATATAACACATGCAGTGCTGAGGCTCCCCGCGTAATTTAACACATGCAGTGCTGAGGCTCCCTGTGTAATATAACACATGCAGTGCTGAGGCTCCCTGTGTAATATAACACATGCAGTGCTGGGGCTCCCCGTGTAATATAACACATGCAGTGCTGAGGCTCCCGTGTAATATAACACATACAGTGCTGAGGCTCCCTGTGTAATATAACACATGCAGTGCTGAGGCTCCCTCTGTAATATAACACATGCAGTGCTGAGGCTCCCCGTGTAATATAACACATACAGTGCTGAGGCTCCCCATGTAATATAACACATGCAGTGCTGAGGCTCCCCGTGTAATATAACACATGCATTGCTGAGGCTCCCCGTGTAATATAACACATGCAGTGCTGAGGCTCCCCGTGTAATATAACACATACAGTGCTGAGGCTCCCCATGTAATATAACACATACAGTGCTGAGGCTCCCCGTGTAATATAACACATACAGTGCTGAGGCTCCCTGTGTAATATAACACATGCAGTGCTGAGGCTCCCCGTGTAATATAACAAATGCAGTGCTGAGGCTCCCTGTGTAATATAACACATGCAGTGCTGAGGCTCCCTGTGTAATATAACACATGCAGTGCTGAGGCTCCCCGTGTAATATAACACATGCAGTGCTGAGGCTCCCCGTGTAATATAACACATGCAGTGCTGAGGCTCCCTGTGTAATATAACACATGCAGTGCTGAGGCTCCCTGTGTAATATAACACATGCAGTGCTGAGGCTCCCCGTGTAATATAATACATGCAGTGCTGAGGCTCCCCGTGTAATATAACACATGCAGTGCTGAGGCTCCCCGTGTAATATAACACATGCAGTGCTGAGGCTCCCCGTGTAATATAACACATGCAGTGCTGAGGCTCCCCTTTTAATATAACACATGCAGTGCTGAGGCTCCACGTGTAATATAACACATACAGTGCTGAGGCTCCCTGTGTAATATAACACATGCAGTGCTGCGGCTCCCGTGTAATATAACACATGCAGTGCTGAGGCTCCCCGTGTAATATAACACATACAGTGCTGAGGCTCCCCGTGTAATATAACACATGCAGTGCTGAGGCTCCCTGTGTAATATAACACATGCAGTGCTGAGGCTCCCCGTGTAATATAACACATACAGTGCTGAGGCTCCCCGTGTAATATAACACATACAGTGCTGAGGCTCCCCGTGTAATATAACACATACAGTGCTGAGGCTCCCGTGTAATATAACACATGCAGTGCTGAGGCTCCCTGTGTAATATAACACATGCAGTGCCGAGGCTCCCTGTGTAATATCACACATGCAGTGCTGAGGCTCCCTGTGTAATATAACACATGCAGTGCTGAGGCTCCCTGTGTAATATAATACATGCATTGCTGAGGCTCCCCGTGTAATATAACACATGCAGTGCTGAGGCTCCCCGTGTAATATAACACATGCAGCGCTGAGGCTCCCTGTGTAATATAAAACATGCAGTGCTGAGGCTCCCCGTGTAATATCACACATGCAGTGCTGAGGCTCCCGTGTCATATAACACATGCAGTGCTGAGGCTCCCGTGTCATATAACACATGCAGTGCTGAGGCTCTTGTGTAATATAACACCTGCAGTGCTGAGGCTCCCCGTGTAATATCACACATGCAGTGCTGAGGCTCCCGTGTCATATAACACATGCAGTGCTGAGGCTCCCTTGTCATATAACACATGCAGTGCTGAGGCTCCCGTGTAATATAACACATGCAGTGCTGAGGCTCCCTTGTAATGTAACACATGCAGCGCTGAGGCTTCCCGTGTAATATGACACATGCAGTGCTGCGGCTCCCCGTGTAATATAACACATGCAGTGCTGAGGCTCCCCGTGTAATATAACACATACAGTGCTGAGGCTCCCTGTGTAATATAACACATGCAGTGCTGAGGCTCCCCGTGTAATTTAACACATGCAGTGCTGAGGCTCCCCATGTAATATAACACATGCAGTGCTGAGGCTCCCTGTGTAATATAACACATGCAGTTCTGAGGCTCCCCGTGTAATATAACACATGCAGTGCTGAGGCTCCCGTGTAATATAACACATACAGTGCTGAGGCTCCCTGTGTAATATAACACATGCAGTGCTGAGGCTCCCTGTGTAATATAACACATGCAGTGCTGAGGCTCCCCGTGTAATATAACACATACAGTGCTGAGGCTCCCTGTGTAATATAATACATGCAGTGCTGAGGCTCCCCGTGTAATTTAACACATGCAGTGCTGAGGCTCCCCATGTAATATAACACATGCAGTGCTGAGGCTCCCTGTGTAATATAACACATGCAGTGCTGAGGCTCCCCATGTAATATAACACATGCAGTGCTGAGGCTCCCGTGTAATATAACACATACAGTGCTGAGGCTCCCTGTGTAATATAACACATGCAGTGCTGAGGCTCCCTGTGTAATATAACACATGCAGTGCTGAGGCTCCCCGTGTAATATAACACATGCAGTGCTGATGCTCCCTGTGTAATATAACACATGCAGTGCTGAGGCTCCCTGTGTAATATAACACATGCAGTGCTGAGGCTCCCTGTGTAATATACTACATGCAGTGCTGAGGCTCCCCGTGTAATATAACACATGCAGTGCTGAGGCTCCCCGTGTAATATAACACATGCAGTGCTGAGGCTCCCCGTGTAATATAACACATGCAGCGCTGAGGCTCCCTGTGTAATATAAAACATGCAGTGCTGAGGCTCCCCGTGTAATATCACACATGCAGTGCTGAGGCTCCCGTGTCATATAACACATGCAGTGCTGAGGCTCCCGTGTCATATAACACATGCAGTGCTGAGGCTCTTGTGTAATATAACACCTGCAGTGCTGAGGCTCCCCGTGTAATATCACACATGCAGTGCTGAGGCTCCCGTGTCATATAACACATGCAGTGCTGAGGCTCCCTTGTCATATAACACATGCAGTGCTGAGGCTCCCGTGTAATATAACACATGCAGTGCTGAGGCTCCCGTGTAATGTAACACATGCAGCGCTGAGGCTTCCCGTGTAATATGACACATGCAGTGCTGCGGCTCCCCGTGTAATATAACACATGCAGTGCTGAGGCTCCCCGTGTAATATAACACATACAGTGCTGAGGCTCCCTGTGTAATATAACACATGCAGTGCTGAGGCTCCCCGTGTAATTTAACACATGCAGTGCTGAGGCTCCCCATGTAATATAACACATGCAGTGCTGAGGCTCCCTGTGTAATATAACACATGCAGTGCTGAGGCTCCCCGTGTAATATAACACATGCAGTGCTGAGGCTCCCGTGTAATATAACACATACAGTGCTGAGGCTCCCTGTGTAATATAACACATGCAGTGCTGAGGCTCCCTGTGTAATATAACACATGCAGTGCTGAGGCTCCCCGTGTAATATAACACATACAGTGCTGAGGCTCCCTGTGTAATATAATACATGCAGTGCTGAGGCTCCCCGTGTAATTTAACACATGCAGTGCTGAGGCTCCCCATGTAATATAACACATGCAGTGCTGAGGCTCCCTGTGTAATATAACACATGCAGTGCTGAGGCTCCCCATGTAATATAACACATGCAGTGCTGAGGCTCCCGTGTAATATAACACATACAGTGCTGAGGCTCCCTGTGTAATATAACACATGCAGTGCTGAGGCTCCCTGTGTAATATAACACATGCAGTGCTGAGGCTCCCCGTGTAATATAACACATGCAGTGCTGATGCTCCCTGTGTAATATAACACATGCAGTGCTGAGGCTCCCTGTGTAATATAACACATGCAGTGCTGAGGCTCCCTGTGTAATATACTACATGCAGTGCTGAGGCTCCCCGTGTAATATAACACATGCAGTGCTGAGGCTCCCCGTGTAATATAACACATGCAGTGCTGAGGCTCCCCGTGTAATATAACACATGCAGTGCTGAGGCTCCCCATTTAATATAACACATGCAGTGCTGCGGCTCCCTGTGTAATATAACACATGCAGTGCTGATGCTCCCTGTGTAATATAACACATGCAGTGCTGAGGCTCCCTGTGTAATATAACACATGCAGTGCTGAGGCTCCCTGTGTAATATACTACATGCAGTGCTGAGGCTCCCCGTGTAATATAACACATGCAGTGCTGAGGCTCCCCGTGTAGTATAACACATACAGTGCTGAGGCTCCCCGTGTAATATAACACATGCAGTGCTGCGGCTCCCCATGTAATATAACACATGCAGTGCTGAGGCTCCCCGTGTAGTATAACACATGCAGTGCTGAGGCTCCCTGTGTAATATAACACATGCAGTGCTGAGGCTCCCCATGTAATATAACACATGCAGTTCTGAGGCTCCCCGTGTAATATAACACATGCAGTACTGAGGCTCCCCGTGTAATATAACACATGCAGTGCTGAGGCTCCCCATGTAATATAACACATGCAGTACTGAGGCTCCCCGTGTAATATAACACATGCAGTGCTGAGGCTCCCCGTGTAATATAACACATGCAGTACTGAGGCTCCCCGTGTAATATAACACATGCAGTGCTGAGGCTCCCTGTGTAATACAACACATGCAGTGCTGAGGCTCCCTGTGTAATATAACACATGCAGTGCTGAGGCTCCCCGTGTAATATAACACATGCAGTGCTGCAGCTCCCCGTGTAATATAACACATGCAGTACTGAGGCTCCCCGTGTAATATAACACATGCAGTGCTGAGGCTCCCCGTGTAATATAACACATGCAGTGCTGAGGCTCCCCGTGTAATATAACACATGCAGTGCTGAGGCTCCCTGTGTAATACAACACATGCAGTGCGGAGGCTCCCCGTGTAATATAACACATGCAGTGCTGCGGCTCCCTGTGTAATATCACACATATACTGTATACACTGTCATGGTGTATACTGGTTTAAGAAATACTTGATTATATTGGTCATCCTTGTTTTATGATGTGTGAATCACAAATAATCCAGGGATCTGTCATGTCTGATCCTTATTTTACCACTTGCCAAGCTGCATTTACATGACGATTTTGTGGTACGGCAGCCGGATCCGGTGGGAGAATGTAAAAAGCCGCTGCCGCATCCCCGCCGGACCCCGTTTACTTCAGCTGGTGACTCTGGTCGGCTCATTTTTGAATTGCAGAAGACCACGGTTTTCAGTCCGGCAGCAAGAACTGACATGGTCCAAAAATGAGCCGACTGGAGTCACTAAATGAATGGGGTGCAGCATGAGCCCCATAATCGTGGCGTACCCCTAAATCGTGATGTGAATGCAGCCTAACACATATGGATGAGCAGCACATATATAGCCCTCTCTATTCTGCTCCATTATCTACTTGAATAACAGGTGATGTCCGGTCCATTCTCCTTCCAGTGGGTCACTGGTGTTGGTAAGTGAACCTCCCATGATGGCCACACTATGATTTCTTTTCTAAGAGTTACCGCAACTCTAGTGATGCTAAAATACAGAGGTCCCCAACCCAGTCCTCCAGGTTCACCAACAAACCAGGATTTGAATTGTTCCCAGTTCTATTTCAATGGAGAATGTTGGCGGATACTAAGGACTGGATGGGGACACTGCTATAATACCTTGCTGGCTTTAGGTGCTGCAGACTGGCATTATTATGTGCTGTTATTTATACTGTGTTTTCCAGCATTGACCATTTAGACAAGCAGGTTGTTCTACAAAGTGCGCTGTCATGGTGGCTATTAGCTGTAGTCACTCAACATCTGTGACCTGTGTGGTGGCCCAGTACAGGAGATGTTACCCCGTACCCTTGCTGTCCTGTCAGGCAGCCTCCTTCAGTGTCCCCTGGGCTCCCTTGCACCTGTTCCCCCCTGTACATATGTTCTGCAGTGTATTGTATTATAAAGTGTCTTGTATCTTTAAGAGTTATACCATGTGATGTGTCATGTGATTGTTACCCAGGAGGGAGCAGTGACCATGTGACCACAAGAGTGACCTATGGGCTCCCTGCTAGTCTCCCCCATATAAGCCCTGGGTGGAGCTTCTCTCTCTTCTGCTGAGGTCCAGTGCAGTCTTGTCTAGTGTGTGTGTCCAGAGTGTTGGAGACCTCAAAGTCCAGTCCTGCAGCCGCCATCAAGTCAAGTAAGATAAAGTCACAGCTTTATGAGTCCAGTCAGTCCCTGTCATCTGTCAAGTCAGCGTGGTCTGCATTCAATTGTCCAGTCCTACTACAAGGCCCAGCAAGTCCTTAAGGTCTCTGCGTCACTGGTCACCTCCTTGGGTCCTGGCCGAACTGTATAGACTTTACCATCTGTCTACACTCAGTAAAGCTACCGTTATCTGTAACTTGGCGTCAGAGTCTTTATTGCCCCCGTGCCTAGCCCAGGATCCAGCGGTATTACTTCAGGTGGTATCGAGGATTAACCACGCACTGGCATCACAAATACAAGGGGTTAATGCCATCTGCCCCTAGGGTAACAACATCTGCCCTCATCACACCTCATTACCACACCTGTATAGAAGATGAGTCAGGAACGACTGAGGGTGTAATGACTGAGATATGTTAATTATTAACCCCTCATTTCAGGAGGACATGTTGTGTGTCTGGAGTGAGTAGATTATTGTGAGCCTTCTGTCTGTTTCCACCACTCAGATGTCTCATACGAAGCACAACGGCCTTGTGCAGAGTTGTCGTCCATGACTGCTTCTTATTGTTGAGGCGGCTGTGAGCTCCGATTTCCTGCCTTGTGACTCTTCTCCTGCCCCCTGCCGGGCTCTCAGACCCAGGAAAGATGGTTCTGATTTGATCGTGCTGGAATCCGTTCGCTTGTGTGGAATTTGGCGGCATTGAACTGGTCTGGTCCTGTGGTGGGGGCTGACGCTGAATCCTCTGAGGGGGCTGCAAGTGGATGGCGGCTCCTCGGCCAAGTCTCAAACTGGGGAAGAAGCTCGTTCAGGGGGGAGAAGGAAAAAAAAGATGAAACAAGCCTCCATCTCGCAGAAATGGCGTTCTCATCCCTAACCAGAAACATGTGCGCTGACTGAACAACAAGGCCAACGCGCTCGGTTAACCGCTGCACTGCCAGAGTGCACACGGAGGTCGCTGTCCAATACCTGACATCTACAGAGAACAAATAAAGCTTTGAACAGAAAAACACGCCTGAGGGGGTTACGGTATAATGTCCGGGGCCACATGTTAATGTTATCTGCACCTCTACGTGAGCACTACAGTGGGGAATATTCTCTGCACCTCTACATGGGCACTACAGTGGGGAATATTCTCTGCACCTCTACATGGGCACTACAGTGGGGAATATTATCTGCACCTCTACATGATCCCTACAGTGGGGAATATTCTCTGCACCTCTACATGGCACTACAGTGGGGAATATTCTCTGCACCTCTACATGGCACTACAGTGGGGAATATTATCTGCACCTCTACATGATCCCTACAGTGGGGAATATTATATGCACCTCTACATGATCCCTACAGTGGGGAATATTATATGCACCTCTACGTGAGCACTACAGTGGGGAATATTATCTGCACCTCTACATGGGCACTACAGTGGGGAATATTATCTGCACCTCTACATGGCACTACAGTGGGGAATATTATCTGCACCTCTACATGAGCACTACAGTGGGGAATATTCTCTGCACCTCTACATGGCACTACAGTGGGGAATATTCTCTGCACCTCTACGTGAGCACTACAGTGGGGAATATTCTCTGCACCTCTACATGGCACTACAGTGGGGAATATTATCTGCACCTCTACGTGAGCACTACAGTGGGGAATATTATCTGCACCTCTACATGGGCACTACAGTGGGGAATATTATCTGCACCTCTATATGGGCACTACAGTGGGGAATATTATCTGCACCTCTACATGGGCATTACAGTGGGGAATATTATCTGCACCTCTATATGGGCACTACAGTGGGGAATATTCTCTGCACCTCTACATGGGCACTACAGTGGGGAATATTATCTGCACCTCTACATGATCCCTACAGTGGGGAATATTCTCTGCACCTCTACATGGGCACTACAGTGGGGAATATTATCTGCACCTCTACATGATCCCTACAGTGGGGAATATTCTCTGCACCTCTACATGGGCACTACAGTGGGGAATATTATCTGCACCTCTACATGGGCACTACAGTGGGGAATATTATCTGCACCTCTACGTGAGCACTACAGTGGGGAATATTATATGCACCTCTACATGGGCACTACAGTGGGGAATATTATCTGCACCTCTACATGGGCACTACAGTTGGGAATGTTATCTGCACCTCTACATGGGCACTACAGTGGGGAATATTATCTGCACCTCTACATGGGCACTACAGTGGGGAAAATTCTCTGCTCCTCTACATGAGCACTACAATGGGGAATATTCTCGGCTCCTCTACATGGGCACTACAGTGGGGAATATTATCTGCACCTCTACATGAGCACTACAATGGGGAATATTCTCGGCTCCTCTACATGGGCACTACAGTGGGGAATATTATCTGCACCTCTACATGGGCACTACAGTGGGGAATATTATCTGCACCTTTACATGAGCCCTACAGTTGGGAATATTATCTGCACCTCTACATGAGCCCTACAGTGGGGAATATTATGTGCACCTCTACATGGGCACTACAGTGGGGAATATTCTCTGCACCTCTACATGAGCACTACAGTGGGGAATATTATCTGCACCTCTAAATGGGCCCTACAGTGGGGAATATTATCTGCACCTCTACATGGCACTACAGTGGGGAATATTATCTGCACCTCTACATGGGCACTACAGTGGGGAATATTATCTGCACCTCTACGTGAGCATTACAGTGAGGAATATTATCTGCACCTCTACGTGAGCACTACAGTGGGGAATATTATCTGCACCTCTACATGGGCACTACAGTGGGGAATATTATCTGCACCTCTAGATGGGCACTACAGTGGGGAATATTATCTGCACCTCTACATGGGCACTACAGTGGGGAATATTATCTGCACCTCTACATGGGCACTACAGTGGGGAATATTATCTGCACCTCTACATGGGCACTACAGTGGGGGAATATTATCTGCACCTCTACGTGAGCACTACAGTGAGGAATATTATCTGCACCTCTACATGGCACTACAGTGGGGAATATTATATGCACCTCTACATGACCACTACAGTGGGGAATATTATCTGCATCTCTACATGAGCACTACAGTGGGGAATATTATATGCACCTCTACATGGGCACTACAGTGGGGAATATTATCTGCACCTCTACATGGGCACTACAGTGTGGAATATTATCTGCACCTCTACATGGGCACTACAGTGGGGAATATTATCTGCACCTCTACGTGGGCACTACAGTGGGGAATATTCTCTGCACCTCTACGTGAGCACTACAGTGGGGAATATTCTCTGCACCTCTACGTGAGCACTACAGTGGGGAATATTCTCTGCACCTCTATGTGAGCACTACAGTGGGGAATATTCTCTGCACCTCTACGTGAGCACTACAGTGGGGAATATTATCTGCACCTCTACGTGAGCACTACAGTGGGGAATATTATCTGCACCTCTACATGAGCACTACAGTGGGGAATATTATCTGCACCTCTACATGGGCACTACAGTGGGGAATATTATCTGCCCCTCTACATGGGCACTACAGTGGGGAATATTATCTGCACCTCTAGATGGACCCTACAGTGGGGAATATTATCTGCACCTCTACGTGAGCACTACAGTGGGGAATATTATCTGCACCTCTACATCAGCATTACAGTGGGGAATATTATCTGCACCTCTATATGGGCACTACAGTGGGGAATATTATCTGCACCTCTACATGAGCACTACAGTGGGGAATATTCTCTGCACCTCTACATGAGCACTACAGTGGGGAATATTATATGCACCTCTACATGGGCACTACAGTGGGGAATATTATCTGCACCTCTACATGGGCACTACAGTTGGGAATGTTATCTGCACCTCTACATGGGCACTACAGTGGGGAATATTATCTGCACCTCTACATGGGCACTACAGTGGGGAATATTATCTGCACCTCTACATGAGCCCTACAGTGGGGAATATTATCTGCACCTCTACATGATCCCTACAGTGGGGAATATTATCTGCACCTCTACATGGGCACTACAGTGGGGAATATTATCTGCACCTCTACATGAGCACTACAGTGGGGAATATTATCTGCACCTCTAGATGGGCCCTACAGTGGGGAATATTATCTGCACCTATACATGAGCACTACAGTGGGGAATATTATCTGCACCTCTACATGGGCACTACAGTGGGGAATATTATCTGCACCTCTACGTGAGTATTTCAGTGAGGAATATTATCTGCACCTCTACGTGAGCACTACAGTGTTGAATATTATCTGCACCTCTACATGGGCACTACAGTGGGGAATATTATCTGCACCTCTACATGGGCACTACAGTGGGGAATATTATCTGCACCTCTACATGAGCACTACAGTGGGGAATATTATCTGCACCTCTACATGGGCACTACAGTGGGGAATATTATCTGCACCTCTACATGGGCACTACAGTGGGGAATATTATATGCACCTCTACATGGGCACTACAGTGGGGAATATTATCTGCACCTCTACATGGGCACTACATTGGGGAATATTATCTGCACCTCTACATGGGCACTACAGTGGGGAATATTCTCTGCACCTCTACATGGGCACTACAGTGGGGAATATTATCTGCACCTCTACATGGGCATTACAGTGGGGAATACCTGCAAGGTGGAATCACATGCTCCTTGGATGTGTTACAGTGGATCCGTCTAGACCAGTGTTTCCCAACCAGTATGCCTCTAGCTGTTCGGCTGTCTTGGAATGCTGGGAGTTGTAGTTTTGCAACAGCTGGAGGCACATTGGTTGGAAAAAAAAACTGGTCTACAGAGTAAAACAAGTCTCCCTCATGCCCAGGACTGCAGCGGCCCTTTGGACACACACCTGACAAATGTGTTACGGCCTGGGCCTTCACAATTGAGGCTCTGCAGCTGGCCTGTGACCCCTGCTTAGTATACAAACTCTAGTATACACACCACTGAACCACAAGTGATTTACTAGAAGAGTAGTGAAGATGGACGCCTGACCTACACACATCTCTATATTCTAGTCTAGTATTTCCCAACCAGGGTGCCTCCAGATGTTGCAAAACTACAACTCCCAGCATGCCTGGACAGCCATTGGCTGTCCAGGCATGCTGGGAGTTGTAGTTTTGCAACATCTGGCGGTACCCTGGTTGGGAAACACTACTCCAGTCACATTCAGAGCTGTATTACTTCATACAGATTACTGCATTGTTATCTCTTAAAGTGGTACTCTGGTGGAAAACTTTTTTTTTTTTTTTTTTTTTTAAATCAACTGGTGTCAGAAAGTTAAACAGATTTGTAAATTACTTCTATTAAAATTTTTTAATCCTTCAGGTACTTATGAGCTGCTGAATACTACAGAGGAAATTCTTTTCTTTTTGGAACACAGAGCTTTCTGCTGACATCATGAGCACAGTGCTCTCTGCTGACATCTCTGTCCATTTTAAGAACTGTCCAGGGTAGGAGAAAATCCCCATAGCAAACATATGCTGCTCTGGACAGTTCCTAAAATGGACAGAGATGTCACCAGAGGGCACTGTGTTCCAAAAAGAAAAAGAAATTTACAAATCTGTCGAACTTTCTGGCACCAGTGGATAAAAAAATAAAAAAAAAGTTTTCCACCGGAGTACCCCTTTAATCCTTCCAGTACTTATTAGCTGCTGAATACTACAGAGGAAATTATTTTCTTTGTGGAACACAGAGCTCTCTGCTGACATCATGACCACAGTGCTCTCTGCTTACATATCTATTCATTTTAGGAACTGTCCAGAGCAGCATATGTTTTCTATGGGGATTTTCTCCTACTCTGGACATATAGACATGCCGTACGGAATTCTGATGCAAAGAGCTGTGTATCCCCTACAATGCATGCGACAGAATGCAGGGTGGGAATGTAGCTAAGATGTACCCACAATACTTTATCCTGTTAATAAGGTGTCTATGGTCCCACCCTAGTGCATAATTTCTCAACACATATTAACTCTCGCTCATTGACTCGTGCAGCGCGTTTCAGGCCCCGTGCTGGGTTATCCTGTGGAATGTCTGGACGCCGCAGCCGCTGTGGACCCTGAGAGTTCTCCGAAGTTCTCAGCTGCAAGAGAAGAACTTGGCAACAGCACAAACCGAATCCCTCCCAAGTTTAGACCTAACAAGTCCAGACGTCTCAGCTCTTGAGTTGTCAGGGATCCATTCTCCTGGGCAGATGAGCATATTAACACGGACAAATAATTCATAAGAATGTAAAGGACGTGTCTGTAGGTGCTGCTGGGAAGAAATCCTAGGAGGTGGTACATGCATGTGATGTTATTGTAGGTACTGCAAGGAGTAGACCCTAGGAGGAGTGGGGTGGTGGTGTCATTATAGGCGCTGGAGTAGACGCTAGGAGGAGTGGGGTGGTGGTGTCATTATAGGTGCTGGAGTAGACCCTAGGGGGAGTGGGGTGGTGGTGTCATTATAGGCACTGGAGTAGACCCTAGGAGGAGTGGGGTGGTGGTGTCATTATAGGCGCTGGAGTAGACTCTAGGAGGAGTGGGAGGGTGGTGTCATTATAGGCGCTGGAGTAGACCCTAGGAAGAGTGGGGTGGTGGTGTCATTATAGGCATTGGAGTAGACCCTAGGAGGAGTGGGGTGGTGGTGTCATTATAGGCGCTGGAGTAGACCCTAGGAGGAGTGGGGTGGTGGTGTCATTATAGGCGCTGAAGTAGACCCTAGGAGGAGTGGGGTGGTGGTGTCATTATAGGCGCTGAAGTAGACCCTAGGAGGAGTGGGGTGGTGGTGTCATTATAGGCGCTGGAGTAAACCCTAGGAGGAGTGGGGTGGTGGTGTCATTATAGGCGCTGGAGTAGACCCTAGGAGGAGTGGGGTGGTGGTGTCATTATAGGCGCTGGAGTAGACCCTAGGAGGAGTGGGGTGGTGGTGTCATTATAGGTGCTGGAGTAGACCCTAGGAGGAGTGAGGTGGTGGTGTAATTATAGGTGCTGGAGTAGACCCTAGGAGGAGTGGGGTGGTGGTGTTATTATAGGCGCTGGAGTAGACCCTAGGAGGAGTGGGGTGGTGGTGTCATTATAGGCGCTGGAGTAGACCCTAGGAGGGGGGGATTGGTGTCATTATAGGCGCTGGAGTAGACCCTAGGAGGAGTGGGGTGGTGGTGTCATTATAGGCGCTGGAGTAGACCCTAGGAGGAGTAAGGTGGTGGTGTTATTATAGGTGCTGGAGTAGACCCTAGGAGGAGTGGGGTGGTGGTGTCATTATAGGCACTGGAGTAGACCCTTGGAGGTGTGGGGTGGTGGTGTCATAATAGGCGCTGGAGTAGACCCTAGGAGAAGTGGGGTGGTGGTGTCATTATAGGCGCTGGAGTAGACCCTAGGAGGAGTGGGGTGGTGGTGTCATTATAGGCGCTGGAGTAGACCCTAGGAGGAGTGGGGTGGTGGTGTCATTATAGGCGCTGGAGTAAACCCTAGGAGGAGTGGGGTGGTGGTGTCATTATAGGCATTGGAGTAGACCCTAGGAGGAGTGGGGTGGTGGTGTCATTATAGGCGCTGGAGTAGACCCTAGGAGGAGTGGGGTGGTGGTGTCATTATAGGCGCTGAAGTAGACCCTAGGAGGAGTGGGAGGGTGGTGTCATTATAGGCGCTGGAGTAGACTCTAGGAGGAGTGGGAGGGTGGTGTCATTATAGGCGCTGGAGTAGACCCTAGGAAGAGTGGGGTGGTGGTGTCATTATAGGCATTGGAGTAGACCCTAGGAGGAGTGGGGTGGTGGTGTCATTATAGGCGCTGGAGTAGACCCTAGGAGGAGTGGGGTGGTGGTGTCATTATAGGCGCTGAAGTAGACCCTAGGAGGAGTGGGGTGGTGGTGTCATTATAGGCGCTGGAGTAAACCCTAGGAGGAGTGGGGTGGTGGTGTTATTATAGGCGCTGGAGTAAACCCTAGGAGGAGTGGGGTGGTGGTGTCATTATAGGCGCTGGAGTAGACCCTAGGAGGAGTGGGGTGGTGGTGTCATTATAGGTGCTGGAGTAGACCCTAGGAGGAGTGAGGTGGTGGTATCATTATAGGTGCTGGAGTAGACCCTAGGAGGAGTGGGGTGGTGGTGTTATTATAGGCGCTGGAGTAGACCCTAGGAGGAGTGGGGTGGTGGTGTCAATATAGGCGCTGGAGTAGACCCTAGGAGGGGGGGATTGGTGTCATTATAGGCGCTGGAGTAGACCCTAGGAGGAGTGGGGTGGTGGTGTCATTATGGGCGCTGGAGTAGACCCTAGGAGGAGTAAGGTGGTGGTGTTATTATAGGTGCTGGAGTAGACCCTAGGAGGAGTGGGGTGGTGGTGTCATTATAGGCACTGGAGTAGACCCTTGGAGGTGTGGGGTGGTGGTGTCATAATAGGCGCTGGAGTAGACCCTAGGAGTAGTGGGGTGGTGGTGTCATTATAGGCGCTGGAGTAGACCCTAGGAGGAGTGGGGTGGTGGTGTCATTATAGGCGCTGGAGTAGACCCTAGGAGGAGTGGGGTGTTGGTGTCATTATAGGCGCTGGAGTAGATCCTAGGAGGAGTGGGGTGGTGGTGTCATTATAGGCGCTGGAGTAGACCCTAGGAGGAGGGGGTGGTGGTGTCATTATAGGCGCTGGAGTACACCCTAGTAGGCGTGGGGTGGTGATGTCATTATAGGCGCTGGAGTAGACCCTATGAGGAGTGGGGTGGTGGTGTCATTATAGGCGCTGGAGTAGACCCTAAGAGGAGTGGGGTGGTGGTGTCATTATAGGCGCTGGAGTAGACCCTAGGAGGAGTGGGGTGGTGGTGTCATTATAGGTGCTGGAGTAGACCCTAGGAGGAGTGGGGTAGTGGTGTCATTATAGGCGCTGGAGTAGATCCTAGGAGAAGTGGGGTGGTGGTGTCATTATAGGCGCTGGAGAAGACCCTAGGAGGAGTGGGGTGGTGGTGTCATTATAGGCACTGGAGTAGACGCTAGGAGGAGTGGGGTGGTGGTGTCATTATAGGTGCTGGAGTAGACCCTAGGAGGAGTGGGGTGGTGGTGTCATTATAGGCGCTGGAGTAGACCCTAGGAGGAGTGGGGTGGTGGTGTCATTATAGGCGCTGGAGAAGACCCTAGGAGGAGTGGGGTGGTGGTGTCATTATAGGCACTGGAGTAGACCCTAGGAGGAGTGGGGTGGTGGTGTCATTATATGCGCTGGAGTAGACCCTAGGAGGAGTGGGGTGGTGGTGTCATTATAGGCGCTGGAGTAGACCCTAGGAGGAGTGGGGTGGTGGTGTCATTATAGGCGCTGGAGTAGACCCTAGGAGGAGTGGGGTGGTGGTGTCATTATAGGCGCTGGAGTAGACCCTAGGAGGAGTGGGGTGGTGGTGTCATTATAGGCGCTGGAGTAGACCCTAGGAGGAGTGGGGTGGTGGTGTCATTATAGGCGCTGGAGTAGACCCTCGGAGGAGTGGGGTGGTGGTGTCATTATAGGTGCTGGAGTAGACCCTAGGAGGAGTGGGGTGGTGGTGTCTTTATAGGCGCTGGAGTAGACCCTAGGAGGAGTGGGGTGGTGGTGTGATTATATGCACTGGAGTAGACCCTAGGAGGAGTGGGGTGGTGGTGTCATTATAGGCGCTGGAGTAGACCCTAGGAGGAGTGGGGTGGTGGTGTCATTATAGGCGCTGGAGTAGACCCTAGGAGGAGTGGGGTGGTGGTGTCATTATAGGCGCTGGAGTAGACCCTAGGAGGAGTGGGGTGTTGGTGTCATTATAGGCGCTGGAGTAGACCCTAGGAGGAGTGGGGTGTTGGTGTCATTATAGGCGCTGGAGTAGACCCTCGGAGGAGTGGGGTGGTGGTGTCATTATAGGCGCTGGAGTAGACCCTAAGAGGAGTGGGGTGGTGGTATTATTATGGGCGCTGGAGTAGACCCTAGAAGGAGTGGGGTGGTGGTGTCATTATAGGCGCTGGAGTAGACCCTAGGAGGAGTGGGGTGGTGTCATTATAGGCGCTAGAGTAGACCCTAGGGGGAGTGGGGTGGTGGTGTCATTATAGGCGCTGAAGTAGACCCTAAGAGGAGTGGGGTGGTGGTGTCATTATAGGCGCTGAAGTAGACCCTAGGAGGAGTGGGGTGGTGTCATTATAGGCGCTGGTGGTAGAACCTCCTAGGAGCCAAAACAATCAGGTGATGTCATCATAGGTTCTGTAGGAAGGACCTCATAGGTACATTTAGGTCATGTCATCATAAGTTCTGTAGGAAGGACCTCATGGGAGTCGGTACATTCAGGTGATCAACCAAAAACCCTATTTTGTTGATAGAGAGTAAGGCCAGAAACAAAAAACAATTAAACTGATGCCAATTTCCCCATAACAGAGGAAAAAATTATTTCAGACTCCAATATGGCATCAGAATAAATCTCTGGTTTAAATGGGTACTCCGCTGCTCATCGTTTGAAACAAACTGTTCTAAATGTTGGAGTCGGGAGCTTGTGATGTCATAGCCCCGCCCCCTCATGACATCGCACCCCGCCCCCTCAGTGCAAGTCTATGGAAGGGGGCATGACAGCTGTCAGGCCCCATCCCATAGACTTGCATTGAGGGGGCGGGGTGTGACGTTATGAGGGGACGGGGCGTCACGAGCTATGATGTCACTAGCTCCCGCCGCCGGCTCCAGCGTTCGGAACAGTTTGTTCCAAACACTGAGCAGCGGAGTACCCCTTTAACGCTCTATCCGGGGACAGTCGCAAGTGGGGAGTTTGAATGGGGAGGTACACCTGTCAAACCGTAACGCAGGTGTCCTAAGGCGAGCTCAGGGAGGACAGAAACCTCCCGTGGAGTCTGTGATTATGGTGAAACTTTCTTTCCTCTAGCCCTGTGGAACATTTCCTGTCATTATAGAATCTTCAAATATAAGGAATAAGGGTCTGTCTAGCACAGTACCTAATTCCTGCAAAACCCTTGGATGGATGAATGTTACTAAGGTGGCATCGCACTTCTTGTTGGGTTAAACAGGCAAGATTTGATGAGAATTTACTTTATCCCTTCCCCTGTTATCTGACATTGGATTTCCTGTGTAAATACAGTAGAGAAGAGAGGAAGGAATTTAGTAGATTGACCTTTTTCTCATCCTACTCCAGCATTACAACCAGATTATTTATTATTTATTTTATTAGTTATGTAGGTGAAGAATATTTTTTGGTTCTGTGGTGGCAGGTTGTGTAGTGCAGGGTAGATGTTGTTACCCTAGGGGCAGATGGCATTAACCCATTGTATTCGTGATGCCAGGGTGTGGTTTAACCTAAAACCACCCAAAGGTATATCGCTGGATCGTGGGCTAGGCATGGGGGGCAATAATGACTCCGACGGCAAGTTACGGACAATGGTAGCTTTACCGAGGGTAGACAGATGGTAAAGTCTATACAGTTCAGACAGGGTCCAAGGAGGTGACCAGTGACGCAGAGACCTTAAGGGCTTGCTGGGACTTGTAGTAGGACTGGACAATTGAATGCAGACCACGCTGACGTGACAGATGACAGGGACTGACTTGACTCATAAAGCTGTGACTTTACCTTACTTGACTTGATGGCGGCTGCAGGACTGGACTTTGAGGTCTCCAACACTCTGGACACACACACTAGACAAGACTGCACTGGACCTCAGCAGAAGAGAGAGAAGCTCCACCCAGGGGAGACTAGCAGGGAGCCCATAGGTCACTTTTGGGATCACCTGGTCACTGGTACCTCCTGGGTAACAATCACATGACATATCACATGGTATAACTCTTAAAGCAACATCACATTTTATAACACTTTACATGGTAAAACATATTTACAATGGGGAAACAAGTACAGGGGACCTTGGGGACACCGAAGGAGGCTGCCTGACAGGACAGCAGGAGCACAGGGTAACACCTCCTGTACTGGGCCACCGCAGTTCTTTTTACTTTCTATGGCAATTGTTCTCTCTGCTGCAATTTTTGCTAATGTTCTTTTTACAGAATGTATTCTTCTTATCATTTATTGCATCCCTAACTGTTTTGGGTAACCTCATTGGTTTTCTCCTATATTTAGCATGTTTTTCTCATACAGTATGTGTCATTTACAGGTACTATTTAGGATGCTCTTCAAATGTCTTCATTTAGCTTGTGTACTCCCAATTTATGTCACCAAGGACTCGTGTTGCTGGATGGATCTCCGAAGAACGGTCCATGTAGGTAATGTTAGAGCATTCAGGTGAAGTCATTGTAGGTGCGGCTGGCAAGGCCTCCTAGGAGCCAGATCACTAAATAAATGTCCTTACGGGGGCTGCTAAGAGGACATCCTAGGAGTCTCATGGAGTCCTCGGGAGGCTCATAGTAAGGCTGGCAGGAATTGAGGGGGGTAACGGACGTATATACCCCTCTCAGTGAAGTAAGTGCTGAGGAGCTGTTTAATGAATCTGTGGATAAGCTAAGTGGAAATCGTCCGCTCTCCAATTTTTGCATTTTTTGTTGTCCTTTCTATTCTTCCTCGGGCGGCTCGGAGCTTACCGAATAGGATTGAAGTGGATAAAGGATCCACATTAGAGATTGTGAGACACATGCATTTGAAGAGTGTGAGTAGTTTGCAAAAAAACACTCACCAAGTGTAAGTTTATTTAACAACCCTTCTTTGTCTTACAAACATGTGTTGGTGGTGAGAATTTTTTGGTGGTGAGGGATTTTTTCTGTGTTTTTCTATATACCTTCTCTCTACTGGCATCTGTCTGTGGAGAGTAAGGAAGCTGACGTACACCTTAGTCAGTCAGCTGCAGCCACTGTGTTAGTATAAGGTGTATGGGCACCAGGGCCAGACTGGGGATATAAACCAGCCCAGAAGAATAAACAATGATCCGGCACCAGATGAAAGTTATGCAGCTTTATTTTCTCCGTATCAAAAATCGACAAACATCACACAGTAAAACCGACCCCCTCCATAGACATACGCGTTTCAAGCGCATGCGCGCTCTTCCTCAGTGACGTCATGGATCTCACAGGCAAGGGTTTTTATTCATACCAACTCATGTGAAGAGTAATTAAAGGGGTACTCCGGTGAAAACCTTTTTTCTTTTAAATCAACTGGTGGCAGAAAGTTAAACATATTTGTAAATTACTTCTATTAAAAAATCTTAATCCTTCCTGTACTTATTAGGTGCTGAATACTACACAGGAAATTCTTTTCTTTTTGGAATGCGAGGGGGGCGGGGCTGACCCCCGCAGCTTGTGCACAGTGTTTGAAACTAAATGTTCCGAACACCTGGAACACTGGACAGTGGAGTACCCCTTTAATAAAAAAATGTTTTTAATTAATTAAAAAAAAGTAAACCAAAGTGCCCCCTTTCCTCACACAGTAATAACAGCAGGTTTCCCCTTTCCAGGAACCTCTCCCCCCAAAGCCCACATAACACATCTCCCCTCTCCAGCCCCCAATACACACACACACACACAGCAGGACTCCATAACCCACCCACCACACACACACATAGCAGTTCCCCTCTCACCCAGTGCAGCACATCTTCCTCCAAGCTCCTCCTCTTCCTGTGTGCTGTCAGTGGGAGGAGCCATAAGAGCAGTGAGGAGGAGAGAGGAGAGGCAGCAGTGAGTGTCCTGTCTGTACAGTATATAGTAAAGACTCTGTATCCTCCGCTCTTTGTGTTAGCTGTCGGTCTTAGGACCTATGTGTGATGCTACGGTGCACAGGTCCAAAATCCTGACAGGCTGATACAGTGACTGATGTTTGTGTCGGGACTCCTCCAGCCACTGCTGACACACAAGGCAGCCGGCCTACCGGGAATTTTCCCAGTTTCCCGGTAGGCGACTCCGGACTGATGGGCACCTTTACAAAGAGAAAGTTGTCATAGGGGAGAGTATCCCCAAAAGCAGGTACAAATTGGGCCTCTTCTGGTGCCAGTTCTCAGGACACTTCTGATGCCAGAGGCTCAGTACATTTCTACTTACCCAGCATGTTGGGTCACAAACATTACATTTGTTAATTTATTAAGGAAAAGTATATTTAGGTATCTGTAAGTGTCAAAAGTATGTGAACCTTTAGGATTGGCAGATCATTTAAAGGTGAAATAAGAGTCTGGTGTTTTTAATCAGTGTCCCCTGGGCCCCTTGCACCTGTTCCCCCCTGTACATATGTTCTGCAGTGTATTGTATTATAAAATGTAATGTTGCTTTAAGAGTTATACCATGTGATATGTCATGTGATTGTTACCCAGGAGGTACCAATGACCAGGTGGCCCCAAGAGTGACCTATGGGCTCCCTGCTAGTCTCCCCCATACAGTGACCTATGGGCTCCCTGCTAGTCTCCCCCATACAGTGACCTATGGGCTCCCTGCTAGTCTCCCCATATAACCCCTGGGTGGAGCTTCTCTCTCTTCTGCTGAGGTCCAGTGCAGTCTTGTCTAGTCTGTGTGTCCAGAGTGTTGGAGACCTCAAAGTCCAGTCCTGCAGCCGCCATCAAGTCAAGTAAGATAAAGTCACAGCTTTATGAGTCAAGTCAGTCCCTGTCATCTGTCAAGTCAGCGTGGTCTGCATTCAATTGTCCAGTCCTACTACAAGTCCCAGCAAGCCCTTAAGGTTTCTGTGTCACTGGTCACCTCCTTGGCCCTGGCTGAACTGTATAGACTTTACCATCTGTCTACCCTCAGTAAAGCTGCTGTTGTCCGTAACTTGGCGTCAGAGTCATTATTGCCCCCCGTGCCTAGCCCAGGATCCAGCGGTATACCTACAGGTGGTTATAGGCTAAACCACGCTATGGTATCACGAATACAAGGGGTTAATGCCATCTGCCCCTAGGGTAACAACATCTGCCCTCATCACACCCCGCTACCACAAACCAAATTCCGTGCAGAAACGACTTCAAGCGAAACATTTTTTACCATTGACTTCAATGGACTTCTGCTCACGTACATGTTCTTTCTTCTAGTGGAACGGAATTCTGCGGCGGTATTCCACGAGTGGAATTTGCGCAGTATGAACAGTGCAGAGTAAAATACATTGAAGTCAATGGCAAAACAGATGTTAATTATTTCTAAGCGGAGAATTCAAGAGGAATTACTCAGTGTGAACCTTAACTCTCCATTTTACTGAGAAAACTCTAAATGGTCACATGGAAAAGTGGAAATGGCCACAGAAAAGGAGGCGGGTCACCGACATTTTCACAAAAACCCAACATATTTACTAAGGTTTCCACAGAAAATGTGGTGGATTTCAGCTGAGGAAAACCTGACAGATCAGAACATGTGTAAAAAAAAGCAAAATGGAGGGAAAGTGGGAAATGGAGGGAAACCTTAGTAAATACCGTAGAAAATAAATTGTAGGGAATTAAAACCCACAAAGAAACCTACACAACAGTCTTAGTAAATCAGGGCCAATGTAGCAAAAAATTACTGAAAACCTGTCTTAGGCTGGGTTCACACCACGATTTTCTATACAGTTTTTGGATACGGTTTAAAAAAAAAAAAAAAAAAAAAAAAACCTATGTAACCGCACGGAAAACCTTGGCCATAGACTTTCCATTCAAAACCCTATGCACCATATTGCATACGGTTGTCTCCGTTTTCCACACCACACGTTTTTTTTACTTTTTTTTTTCTGGACAGAAAACCGTGGCCCACCACGGTTTTTGGTCCAGGTGAAAAACCGTATAGACCCGTATACGTTTTTTTTTTTAACATGGGAGTCAATGGGAACCGTACAGAACTGTATGTGCGTACGGTTCCATCCAGTTTTTACCATACGGTTTTTGACTTTGCACAGTTTTTTTTCTTGGAATTTCAGTCAAACAAGCGAAACTTTATTCATAATGGAGTGAAAAGTTCAAAACGTATGCAACCGGACATCACTTTTCAAACCGTATACAGATAAAACTTTGTACACACGTTTTGATACAGTTTAGTCAGGTTTTGAGGAATCCGTTTTTTTTATCAAAAACCTGAAAAAAAACTGTATTGCAAAAACGTGGTGTGAACCCAGCCTTAGGCTGGGTTCACACTACGTTTTTACAATACAGTTCCTGTATACGTTTTCAATGTGAAAACCGTACGGAACCGTATTGAAAACCGTATGACAAAAGATGCATCCAGTTGCATCCATTTTGCGTCTTGTACGGTTTTGTCTGTTTTTTTCCCGTACCCAAAACTGTAGCCTACCACAGATTTTGGTCCAGGTGAAAAACTGTATGGAAACCGTATTCGATTTTTTTAACATGGGAGTGAATGGGAACCGTACAGAACTGTATGTGCGTACGGTTCCATCCGGTTTGCACCATACGGTTTTTGACTTTGCATAGTTTTTTTCTTGGAATTTCAATCAAACAAGGGAAACTTTATTCATAATAGAGTGAAAAGTTAAAAAGTATACTTTCTCTTCTTATAAAACGGATACAACAGGACATCATTTTTCAAACCGCATATGGGTTAAAATGTGTAAACACATTTTGATACAGTTTAGTCCGGTTTTGAGGAATCCGTTTTACATCCGAAAACCTTATACGGGAACTGTACTGCAACAACGTGGTGTGAACCCAGCCTTAGTACTGAGATTGTTCGGTTGGGTTGACATGTAGTAAAAGGTGCCGATTGTACATTATAGAACAGTGGTCTTCAACCTGCGGACCTCCAGATTTTGCAAAACTACAACTCCTAGCATGCCCGAACCACTGTTATATACGGTGTCCATTTTAGGACGCCGTCAGTTGTCCCGTCTGCTCCCTCGGCCCAATCTCCGTCAAGCATCAGCCGCAACCCCCTCCTTTGTCATCCTAAAGTCTGTCATCCGAAACGCTGTTACACCTGACGAAGGACGGAGTTGCGGCTGACGAATGACGGCGATTGGTCCGAGGGAGGAGGCGGGATGCCGTTTCACACGAAGGAGGACGGAGTTGCGGCTGATGACTGATGGCGATTGATACGAGGGAGGAGGCGGGACGCCATTTCACATAATGGAGGACGGAGTTGCGGCTGACGACTGACGGCGATTGGTCCAGGGGAGTAGGCGAGACATCGTTTCACATGACGGCAGACAGAGTTGTGGCTGATGACTGACGGCGAGTGGTCCGAGGGAGGAGGCGGGACGCCATTTCACATAACGGAGGACGGAGTTACGTTTGACGACTGACGGCGATTAGTCTGAGGGAGGAGGCGGGACGCCGTTTCATATGACGGAGGATGGAGTTACGTTTGACAACTTACGGCAATTGGTCCGAGGGAGAAGGCGGGGCGCCATTTCACATAATGGATGACGGAGTTGCGGCTGACGATTGATGGCGATTGGTCCGAGGGAGTAGGCGGGACGCCGTTTCACATGACGGAGGACGGAGTTGTGTCTGATGACTAACGATGTCCTAAAATGGACACCGTACGGCTGGGTTCACACGTAGTAAAAGGCGCCGATTGTACATTACAGAACAGTGGTCTTCAACATGCGGACCCCCAGATGTTGCAAAACTACAACTCCCAGCATGCCCGGACAGCCAAGGGCATGCTGGGAGTTGTAGTTTTGCAACTTCTGGAGGTCCGCAGGTTGGAGACCACTGTTATAGAAGTTTATTCTCTGTTGGTTCTAATCTTTGTTTTGGCTAAAAATACAAGCAAAACGACAAAGTCATCTCTATGTAAGACTGCCCGGAAGACATAACTAAGTCATGAAGACGGGGGATGTCATCCAGGGCAGACATCACGCAACTTTACAGCCAAAAACGTGTATTTTCTCACATCCTTGTTAGTAAAAGCCGCGTCCCAGTCCCCACAGTCGTCTGCGTTCAGTGTCAGATCAAATGTTGCTTAGCGAATAAAGTTGGTGTAGTGGTGGGGAGGAAGCGGCGCAGTGACCTGAGGAGGATGGGGTAATGAGTCATCGCGGCACAGAACCTGCACTTTATTGCCGATCCCTGAGGAGGCGCCATCCGCTTTTCTCAGTCTCCGCGTTTCACTTTCATCGTTTCTGTCATTTATTTTTTAAATATGTCGCAAACAATGATCCCACCACCCCCCTCCCCCCCGGCAGCGGAGGTGATTGATGCTGAGAAGATAACGGCCGCGCTGGAACCAGAACATTCATCACATTGTGTTTATGCATAAAAAATTGAAAGAAATGTCGCTGGGATGAGTTTTAAGTTATCTAAGAAAAACGCCTCCGAAATATTCAGAATCTGAAATAAAAAATGTTCTCACGCAGGAGATGGAAAATGTGCATTATCTGCAGAACAGCTGCTATGGGGCAAATCATTCACAGGGAATGGCGGCCTGACAGGTGGAGGGAGGGGACGTCCATGGGGGTCTGTGGTGTGTAGGTATAGGGTTGTGTAAGTATGTATCTAAAAGACGATGGTGTATAGGTATGTGTGTAGGTATTGGGTTGTGTATGTATCTAAAAGACGATGGTGTATAGGTATATGTGTAGGTATAGGGTTGTGTAAGTGTATGTATGCATCTAAAAGACGGTTGTGTATAGGTATATGTGTAGGTATAGGGTTGTGTAAGTATATGTATCTAAAAGACAGTGGTGTATAGGTATGTGTGTAGGTATAGGGTTGTGTAAGTGTATGTATGTATCTAAAAGACGCAGGTGTATAGGTATGTGTGTAGGTATAGGGTTGTGTAAGTGTATGTATGTATCTAAAAGACGGTTGTGTATAGGTATATGTGTAGGTATAGGGTTGTGTAAGTATATGTATCTAAAAGACAGTGGTGTATAGGTATGTGTGTAGGTATAGGGTTGTGTAAGTGTATGTATGTATCTAAAAGACGATGGTGTATAGGTATATGTGTAGGTATTGGGTTGTGTATGTATCTAAAAGACGGTGGTGTATAGGTATATGTGTAGGTATTGGGTTGTGTATGTATCTAAAAGACGGTGGTGTATAGGTATGTGTATAGGTATAGGGTTGTGTAAGTGTATGTATGCATCTAAAGGATGCAGGTGTATAGGTATGTGTGTAGGTATAGGGTTGTGTAAGTGTATGTATGTATCTAAAAGACGGTGGTGTATAGGTATATGTGTAGGTATAGGGTTGTGTAAGTGTATGTATGTATCTAAAAGACGGTGGTGTAAAGGTATATGTGTAGGTATTGGGTTGCGTATGTGTATGTATATGAAAGATGCAGGTTTATAGGTATATGTGTAGGTATAGGGTTGTGTAAATGTATGTATGTATCTAAAAGACGGTGGTGTAAAGGTATATGTGTAGGTATTGGGTTGTGTAAGTGTATGTATGTATGTAAAGGAAGCAGGTGTACAGGTAAGTGTGTAGGTATTGGGTTGTGTATGTGTATGTATGTATATAAAAGATGCAGGTGTATAGGTATATGTGTAGGTATAGGGTTGTGTAAGTGTATGTATGTATCTAAAAGACGCAGGTGTATAGGTATTTGTGTAGGTATAGGGTTGTGTAAGTGTATGTATGTATCTAAAAGACGGTGGTGTACAGGTATGTGTGTAGGTATTGGGTTGTGTAAGTGTATGTCTGTATCTAAAAGATGCAGGTGTATAGGTATGTGTATAGGTATAGGGTTGTGTAAGTGTATGTATCTAAAAGACGGAGGTGTATAGGTATGTGTATAGGGTTGTGTAAGTGTATGTCTGTATCTAAAAGATGCAGGTGTATAGGTATATGTGTAGGTATAGGGTTGTGTAAGTGTATGTATCTAAAAGACAGTGGTGTATAGGTATGTGTGTAGGTATAGGGTTGTGTAAGTGTATGTATGTATCTAAAAGACGGTGGTGTAAAGGTATATGTGTAGGTATTGGGTTGTGTATGTGCATGTATATAAAAGACGCAGGTGTATAGGTATATGTGTAGGTATAGAGTTGTGTAAGTGTATGTATGTATCTAAAAGACGCAGGTGTATAGGTATATGTGTAGGTATAGGGTTGTGTAAGTGTATGTATGTATCTAAAAGACGCAGGTGTATAGGTATGTGTATAGGTATAGGGTTGTGTAAGTGTATGTATGTATCTAAAAGACGGTGGTGTACAGGTATGTGTGTAGGTATTGGGTTGTGTAAGTGTTTGTATCTAAAAGACGGAGGTGTATAGGTATGTGTATAGGTATAGGGTTGTGTAAGTGTATGTCTGTATCTAAAAGACGCAGGTGTATAGGTATGTGTATAGGTATAGGGTTGTGTAAGTGTATGTATGTATCTAAAAGACGGAGGTGTATAGGTATGTGTGTAGGTATTGAGTTGTGTAAGTGTATGTACCGGTATGTATCTAAAAGACGAAGGTGTATAGGTATATGTGTAGGTATAGGGTTGTGTATGTATGTATCTAAAAGACGGTGGTGTATAGGTATATGTGTAGGTATAGGGTTGTGTAAGTGTATGTCTGTATCTAAAAGACACAGGTGTATAGGTATGTGTATAGGTATAGGGTTGTGTAAGTGAATGTATCTAAAAGACGGAGGTGTATAGGTATGTGTATAGGTATAGGGTTGTGTAAGTGTATGTCTGTATCTAAAAGACGCAGGTGTATAGGTATGTGTATAGGTATAGGGTTGTGTAAGTGTATGTATCTATCTAAAAGACGGAGGTGTATAGGTATATGTGTAGGTATAGGGTTGTGTATGTATGTATCTAAAAGACGGTGGTGTATAGGTATGTGTATAGGTATAGGGTTGTGTAAGTGTATGTCTGTATCTAAAAGACGCAGGTGTATAGGTATGTGTGTAGGTATAGGGTTGTGTAATTGTATGCATCTTAAGGATGCAGGTAAACAGGTATGTGTATATGAACTAGATGAAGGTTTATAGGTATATATTTACGTCATTATATGCATAT